>NW_004444035.1:8920022-8958312 GCF_000243295.1 Trichechus manatus latirostris | reverse complement strand
ATGTCCATTGTAGTGGGCCCAAAGTAGTATCTCATTGTACTTCTGATTTGCATTTCACTAATGACTAATGACGTTGAGCATCTTTTGGCCATTCAAATATCAACTCTGGAGGAGTACCTATTCCAGTGCTATGTCTATGTTTTTTTTTTTTTTTTTTTTTTTTATCTTTGCCCATGTTTTGATTGGGTTGTTTGTCTTTTTGTTGTTGTCTTTTTATTCTTGATATTATTATTACATAGGTAGAAAATGATTTTCTCCATGATTATAACCAGGCTAAAACATCTGAAGCTTTCCTAAAGCTCATATTCCTGTAGTCTCTGCTTTTACCAGGTTTAGCTCTATATTCACAGAAATAGCAGGAGTGATAATTTATCATTCTTACGTGCACAGTGACCAAACATATACATTGGCAATTTCAAGAGCAATGTAAATTAGACCATATCTCATTGGGTATAAAAAAGGGAAATGAGATCCTGTTTTTAAATGATTTAAAATTTAATAACATTCATTAAATACAACATAATTCCAACAGTCTTACAGAGTTGTCATTTCCCTCCTTTTGTCCCCACCTCAAATCATTTATGTTCCTTAGGGAGGACAACAGTATTGACTACGGAATGTGAGGCCAGAAAATGACTGTTCCCTTCTGTCACAACAGAGGGATGGAAATTATTGACTGTATGTAAGTGTCTAATTAAAACACCACAGTATAAACAGTTATGGCTTAGAGGGCCTATTGGGAGACTTTTTTTTTTTTTCTTCAACAATGATTAGATTGGCCCTGAAGCTTTTGGAATTCTCAGTAAAAGCAGCTAAAATATCAGGTTGACAATGGCATTGGAGTCTTTTTTTTTTTTTAAAGCCATCTAGAGCATCATGAATTCACCAGGCAGGACATAATCTCAAGGCTTTATCTGGCCATCCTCTAGCAGCCATTAGATGGGATTTGTTACAAACCACTCTCAAAAAGAACTGGCTGTCTCCGGCTGGGCGTCATTCTGCCAGCCTTTGGCTCCTGGCCCTCCACAAGCTCTTGATTATTCCCACTCATCTGTCTGATCTCCATTTTGGTAGTAACGATCAAAAGATTAGGGCATATTCAATCTGTGGAATTATAGCTACAGTACTGTTGCCAGCTTGACCTGGGAAGAATACCAGTCTGTCCTTTAACACCCTACGCTGCTGTTGCTGTTCGGCGCCGTCGATCCGGTTCTGACTCATAGCAACCCTGTGTACAACAGAATGAAACACAGCCTGGTCCTGCACCATCCCCACAATCTTTGCTATGCTTGAGCCCATTGTGACAGCCACTGTGTCAATCCATCTCGTTGAAGGTCTTCCTTTTTTTCACTGACCCTCTACTTTACCAAGCTGATGTCCTTCTCCAGGGACTGATCCCTCTTGATGACATGTCCAAAGTATATGAGACGAAGTCTCACCCATGTTTGTTTCTGAGGAGCATTCTGGCTGTACTTCTTCCAAAATAGATTTGTTTGTTCTTTTGGAAGTCCATAGTACCTTCAATATTCTTTGCCAACACCATAATTCAAAGGTGTCAATTCTTCTTCAGTTTTCCTTATCCATTGCCCAGCTTTCACAAGCATATGAGGCAATTGAAAATGATGGAACAACTCAAAATGAGAAGAAATAGCTGCAAATATCCATTAATAATAGGAACATGGAATCTAGGAAAATTGGAAATTGTCAAAAATGAAATGGAACACATAAACATCGATATTCTAGGCATTAATGAGCTGAAATGGGCTGGTATTGGCCATTTCACCCTATAGCAATTACAAATTTTGAAGGTTAAGAATTTATGCTGTTTTTGGTGTCTTCAATAAAAGGGTTATTTTGTAACTCCAGTATCAATACATTCTGATATGAATGTCAATCCACTCCAAAGTTCCTGTAGATAGTTTAGGTTATACTCAAAGCTGCTTTGGATAGCTGTGTCCCAATCAGGCCCAAATGATTGAGGGTCTCATTATTAGCAGTCTCTCTATGACAAGGTGTCTAAAGGGTTTTCCTGTTGATGTGGGGAGCTTAGACTAAATTAAAAACATTTAATTCTTTTAAGGATACTCTCTGTTACTCTACACAGCAGAATGATAGCTTCTCCCTGTCCCTCCAGTTGCTTATCTGCAAATAAAATATGCTGTTTTATTGTTATCTGGAGTTTGGTATCTTTTTTCATAAACGTACGATTAATAGTGATTTAATGAACACCTACGTTTATAAGTATCTTTAGGAACAACAAGAACAAGAAACCCCTGACATTTTAGTGCCAGGCTTTAAAATCTTCCATGTAGAAACCCTCTATTAATTAACACAGGAACAACTGAAGTTGTCATGGACAGAGTGATATCCATATATCATTCTACAAGCAAACAAAGCATTTTATATAAAATGATGTAACTACTCACGGGTTGTCTAGTATGAAAGGCATTATGAGATTGTTTCCAAGGGGGAAAAAATACAGAGTTTTGGAGAGAAATTGATGAATTTCTTGCCATGAAGCACCAGGCCTCTCATTTTTTTCTAATCAATTGTTTAACGGCAAATAATCTGCTTTTTTACCTCTTCATTTTGTGTGAAATACATCTCAGAAATCTACTTTTAGATTTAATTTTCAGCATCATGCACACACAGCATTTAGAAAAACTCTGGAGATTACTCACTGGTCCCATTCTAATAATACATTTGAAAGAAGAAACTTTATTGAAAAATAGGCAGTTGGATACCCAAAGACCTTCCACACAAAGGGAAAACCAAATATTTGTGGTAGGTAGTCACCGTTATAGATAGATTTCACAGGAGGAAATCCAAAGCAGGATTAAATCATTCTGAAATGAAAGTTAACGTTCTTTAAAAATGTGGCATTATGGGGCAGAGTTAGTTCATTACAGGCGAAGGTGTTAAATAGGTGTTTTTAAAAATTCATGCTTCTACTTCATTGTAAATCTGAAAGTTTAGTTCATGGTTAAAATAACTCTTCAGCAGAATACTAGAATTTTCTGTCTTTTCACATAGCCAGACTATGACATATGTCTGTTTAATCTCAAAACCAGTAAAATTCTTTGGTCTAACATTCCAACCCAGGAACAATAATTAAAAAAACAAAAAACATACAGCTGATTCATGGCCTAACAATTATTTTCAAACTGTAATAAAAAAGGCAGTACTCAAAAGAATAACAGCACCAAGGAAAAACAAACAAACAAAAAAAATTAAATGTACACACACAAATTGAAACAATCCTTCTCCCCCAAACAAAAGGAGTTCATTTTGCAAGCTACGTTTTATCGGCCATATTCTTGTCAGTTGCTTTTGACAGTGGACTGTTTCTTTCTGGGTAGCTTTTGTGATCTGCTAGAGAATTCTACGAAATTATACTTCAGGAGCTGGAGAGAGCTGCGTGTACAGGTGTCTAACTCTACCTGTGGAACTGGCCAAGATGGGTAACGCATATTTCGGTTGCCTTGAAGTGGAATATTGCATTTGGAAGACACCTGCATAGTGATGTTCACTGCTCATTGGCTAATGAGTTGCGGTTCACATACAAAGCTGTGATTGTACTCCCAGGCAATAAGTCATATGAGAGGTGCTGGATAAACACTCACACCCCATCTTATTCAACGCTGACAACTCATCAGTAAACATCTGATGTGGGGTACATGAAAAAGTATTTTTCTGCTCAAGAATTGGTTTCAGTATTTCTCGGTAGCACCTGTGGGATAAATATTTTGGACAACTGATGTGGCAAAATATGAGAGATCTGAAGGAAGACTCTGTTACTCTATGGGATCAAAATCCCGAGAGAACTGAAAGTTTTATGTTTTTCATTCAAAAGCTTTATTGAACATGGTTACCATAAAAATATGTACATATTTCTATGTATCTGTATTGGCTATATATGCAAACACGGGGGTATTGAAGAAAGGCCAAGCACTACTCAGACAGTTGTACAAACTGTTACAAATTATAAGGTAATCACGGCTAAAATATGTATGTTCTAAGAGAAGAACAATGGATGCCAACGGTAATCGTTCTACATAAAGATGGACATAGAGCAAACATGAGGGTGGCATGATGCTCAGCAGGATGCCAGCAAATCCTTTAAAAAGTGAATTAAAAGAGAAAGACCTTTTAACAGTGAATGAACCTTCTTTTCTCCTTTGCTTTGACATGTGAGCCCCACGCCTACTCTCAATGTTCAAAAACCAGTGCTCCTATGATTCTCGAAACCCTCAAGTTAAAAATGTTGAGAAGGTTTTATCTTTTCTCCAAAAATCATGTGATAAATGAGATGATCAGATTTCCTATTTTAATTGTGCATGTTAACCTTCATTACCCGTTACGAAAAAGAAGAGCAGCATTTCATCGCCGTCAGACTGCTGGCACACATTATTTTTGGCCCTGTTTTTGCAGTGCACCCCAAGTCTTTGTCGGTTCGTCAGATTCCCAACATACGCACCACTACCATCCCTCACAGGAGCCCTGGTGGCACAGTGGTGAAGCCCTTGGCACCTAACCAAAAGGTCAGTGGTTCAAACCCACCAGCCGCTCAGCAGGAGAAAGACGTGGCAGTCTTTTCCACAAAGATTCAAAAACAAACAAACAAAAACCATTGCCTCCAGTCTAGTCCTGACTCACAGCGACCCTATAGGACAGAGTAAAACTGCCCCATAGGGTTTCCAAGGCTGTGAATCTTTATGGAAGCCAACTGCCATATCATTCTCCAGCCAAGCAGCTGGTGGGCTCAAACCACCAACCTTTTGATTAGCATCCTAGGGCTTTCACCACCGTGCCACCAGGGCTCCTCTGTAAAGATGACAGCCTTGGAAACCCTATGGGGCAGTTCTACCCTGTCCTACAGGGTCACTATGAGTTGGAGTTGACGTGAAGGCAGTGGGTTTGGTTTTTTCCTGGTTTACCATCCCCTATATAGCATTTCATTGCATTTCACTGTCTACACGTCTGCTCCCCTTTGCAAGACTGTAAGCTGCTTTTAAAGACAGAATACGTTTTATCCTCTCTGAGTCTTTCTTCATCTAGAGTAAGGAATGGTATGCACTAGGTGTTCAATAAATGTTTATTCCATTAAAAATATTCTAGACATTAATAACAGAGAATTTAATTTCTATGTAAATATTAAGGTCTGAGTTTAGAGCATATATGTGATTTAAACGATACGTTTTCACTCTTCTGCTATTACAACAACTTAACATGTTTGAACTTCAGAATTTTCTCTTTTGATTTTTATTTCAGAGGTGTCTTTTATTTTAAAGGCAGGCAAGCAAGCAATCCAAACTTACTTCTCTGTGTGAAGCTAACATGGGCATTTAAAAATAGTATGACACTGTGACTTTCACTCAGCTAGGAATGGTTATTTTGGAGCTTCCACAACTTTAGGTGTTAGAAGTAATAATTACTTCCTCCATAAATGTTATCTTTTACAGTCAAATGCTGCTTTCCTGTTGCATTTCAACTTTTTACTTAAAGGAAAATATCTTTTATTCACAAGACCATGTTATACTATCCCATGTGGTAAATAAGCCCCTTTTGATTTGTTTTGGTAGCATCTGTAATGTCTATGAAGCAACATAATAATAATAATAATTTTCTTCAGGACTTATTCTGTGCCAAATGTTTCACTAAGCACTTTACATGTGGTTTGTCTTTTAATGTCACCAGAAAATTTATGGTATATATATGTGTGTGTATATACATATATATTAATATATACATGTACCTACATCTCTGTATCTACCCATCCATCCATCCATCCATCCATCGAGGAAATTTCCCAAGGTCAAACAACTGGTAAGTGGTGTGGACAGGATAATAATGCAGGGAGGGCCATCCCCAGATTTTACACTCCTGATTCTTTAAAGCTCTGGGCATCCAGTAACAAAATATAATTGTCATATGTTGGATAATTCTGGATCCATGACCTGTTTTGGTGAGGTACTTGTGTTATTATCATTTACTAAATAAATCGTACATTTCTAGGGTTGCACCTCATTAGCTATTACGATGTCACTGCAGCTAAGACTCTAAGAATACTTCTTCTATAGTGACTGGATGAGACACCAACTCTCACCTGATGCGCATCAGCACTTACCAGCTGAGCCGGACTGTGATCATTTACCACTTACCATCGCCTTGGGTTTGGTTCCAGAGTTGGCAGCTGGGGTGGGAGGTGGGAGGACAGCCGACTCCGTGGTAGAAGACACATTTATTTGTGTCTGATTTAGTGAAATGGTATCTGCTCCACTTTCAGATCCTGATTCCAGATCCTATTAAAAAAAAAAATGCTTTGATAAAAAAGAGCATGCCAATGTTCCCTACGCCAGCCCCTTTCCCCGGCACCAGCACCCCACCTTTCCCCCGACGCACATGGACACACTAACCAGTTGCTGACAACTGACATGAACATGCCACCTGTAATCATGCATTATTGTGTAATAAAAACTGTACTCTTCAGCGGCTCCTCTTAAAATAAAACTACTTGATAGGAATGTACTATTGTGGTAATTTAACAGCTTACTCTGAACTGGAAAGGCAGTAGTGTAGCTAGCTAGGGAACTGGAGAAAGAATCGAAAGGCAGCCCATAGACACCACTAGACTGATTCCTGTGTGACCTCAAGCAACTCACTTAACACCCCCAGGCAACACCGTGCTACCCAGACTTCCTCACAGGAACAGCGGGGGTGTCCAGTGAGAAGACAATTCTCACTTCTCACCGCACTGTCTTTCTGCTCATTAGACCTCCATGGTGACGTCTACCACAGTGGCCAGAATCACCTGGTTCAAATGTCTTTCTATCAAATGAACTCTAGGTTATGGAAGGCAAGGATTTGCTCTGTCCTGTGTGAACTGATTTCCTCATTTGAAAATGGGTATAATAATAGCAGGCTCTCATAGAGTCTCATGGGGATTAGGTGAGCTGTTATACGCAAAAGGAGCACTGGTCTCACCAATGGTTAAGCACTTGGCTGCTAACCAAAAGACTGGTGGTTCGAACCCATCCAGTGGCTCCAAGGGAGAAAGACCTAGCAGTCTACTTCCTCAAAGATTACAGCCCAGAAAACCCTAGGGGGCAGTTCTACTCTGGGTCAGAATTGACTTGATGGCACCTCATAACAACAACAATTGTATGCAAAGTGCATGTAATTGGCATGTAGTAATTTTCAATAACTGCTAGCCATTATTATAAATATTGTTATTATTACTATCACTATGTATTCTTAGTATGCAGTATGCAGCCAAGCCTTTTCTGCTGAGTGAACGCAAGCTCTCCAAAGGCTGTGCATCTGATTTACCAAATGCCCTTTGTGCTACACGTGGTCTGTGAGCACTGAGGGAAGGAGGGATGAGAGGTAGAGGGGAGGGAGCATACGCTAAGAGCACTTACTCTACAATTCCAGCCTGAGAAAAGTATGGCTCCAATAGTTCTCTGTCTACCCTTTCTACATTTGGAACTTTTTCACCATGGTCCATACGGTGAAATGTCACATGCCCTGCACCCCGACTCTCTAACCTTATGTACACCCTGCATCCTCACTCTCTAACCTTATATATGCCCTGCACCCTGACTCTCTAACCTTATATACACCCTGCACCCCAACTCTCTAACCTTATATACACCCTGCACCCTGACTTGCTAATCTTATATATACCCTGCACCCCGACTCTCTAACCTTATGCTCTAACTTTCCCTTGGTTGTTAGATGCTCCAGCCATACTGGATGTTTTTCAGTTCTAATACACGAAGCTCTGCCCCAGAATTTCCTTTTGCTGACCCCTCTTGTCATTCAGGCCTCAGTTCACTGCTAACCAAAAGGTCAATGGTTGGAACCCACCAGCTGCTCCACAGGAGAAAGATGTGGCAATACACTTCCTTAAAGATTACAGCCTTGGAAATACTATGGGGGCAGTTCTACTCCGTCCTATAGGGTCACTGTGAGACAAATTGACTCGAAGGCAACGAGTAAAGGGGCTTAGAGAAACATTTATTGACAATTCAGGCCCAAGTAATTTCTATCCTTCAACATCCACAGCAGCCTTCCGCTCTATTTCACAAGCTTATTACCTTGTTTATCTACCATCAATCAATTATATCCACCCATCATCCAACCATCCATCATCCATCTGTCTACCTACCTACCTACCTGTCTGTCTGTCTGTATCTATTCATCTCTTTTTCTAAGACTTGTCTGTCTCCCTCTATTAAAATCTGTGTCACAAGAGCAGGAATTTCACTTGTCTTGTTCACTTCTATATCCCCAGTACTTAGAATAGTGTCTGGTACACAGAACATGCTCACTAAATATGGTTTTATGAAATAACAACTGGATTAATATTAGTATCTCTTCTTCCTTAGTGCTCATAATAGAAGTGGTTTAATAGTTTCTGCTATGAAATTATAAATCACCAAGAATATTGGAACTAAATTTTCTCCAGTTGGAAGGGTACAGTTGACATGAACAATGATAATAAGTATAGAAACTAGTGTCTGTGTCTCTGGGTGTAAAATATGTAACTCTAACAAAATTTATCATGTCCTCAGTGATTTCAAAT
The DNA here is from genome assembly GCF_000243295.1 of Trichechus manatus latirostris. Classification (NCBI taxonomy): domain Eukaryota; kingdom Metazoa; phylum Chordata; class Mammalia; order Sirenia; family Trichechidae; genus Trichechus; species Trichechus manatus. The sequence goes on along the minus strand of NW_004444035.1, from coordinate 8,949,725 downwards.
AAGGAGCTGTCTATTTTTGGGGGGGAGGGGGCGTAGAAAAGATAAAAAACATTTTATTTTAAGAAAAATAAGTTTCATTAAAATTTCCAAGTGAATCAACATCAAATAGTCATAAATATCAGGTAATTTATAAACACCTAATGGATAGTCATAAATTGCAGGTAATTTATAAGCCATTTATATTTGACATTTATGTATGTCAGAAGTCCTTTGCATTAATTTCATTTTCCTGTTTATGATTTGCCTAGGTGAATGACAAGGTAATCTTGCTTTTTCTAAGCATCCGATGCTTCTGAGCCGAAATAATAAATTTTAAAAATGTACCACATTTTGTGCTTTTAATCTTTCACAGACAATACTTGACAACCATTATCTGCTCAATGCTCACTAACCCCATGTGGAAGGCATTCTCATCACTTGGGAGATGTTGAAGCCAAGGCTTCAGGTAAGTAATCTGGCCAAAGTCACACTCTGTGGCAGGGTTGGCATTAAAATCCAGGTCTGCCGACCCCAGAGTCCAATCTCCCAATGAAATCACCACGCTATTTTGATGGGGACCCAAAACACAACAAAATGAGTGATTGAAGCAGGGCCACGAATACGTACGTCAGCATAAACCTGTCTAGGGTTTCTTCATCTAGATTAGTATTTTATTTTCTTTCCTCTGTTTGCTCACACGCACGCTTCTCTCAGGATCCTTCACATCAATGTCTTCCTTTTCTTCTTCACTGCTCCCATACCCAAACTAAGTGGTTAGTAAGCCCCGGATCACCATTACTATTGCCACCTAATAATCTCTCTGCAACTCACCTCTGTCTTCTGTAATTCACCCTCGACACTGTCGTCCTACAATGCTTCATTCATCACTGTTACCATATGCCTTCCACTGTCTGTCGTCCCACAATGCTTCATTCATCACTGTTACCATATGCCTTCCACTGTCGCAGGCAATGAGGAGACAAAGACCCCAGAGGAGCCCCCACTGTGGTAAGGAACCTGGGGTGGCATGTGCTATAGTAGACGTGTGCACGCAGTACAGTTGTGGCATGAAGGAAGGGGTGGTCAGCTCCAATGGGCTACTCACTATCAAGAAGAAACCTGATCTAGGTTCTGAGAAAAAAAAAGTCACAGTTTTCCTGCAGGCTGAATGGGAGACAGGCACCAGAGGCAGATCTTTGTTCAAAGTGTGTGTTGTGAGACAACATAGTGCATTTACACCACTGCTGTTGGTTTGCAGTAATGGATCTAGGGGGCTGTGTGGGCGTGCTGGGAGATGTGCTGGGTTATCTTGGCAAGAACCAGTACATGGAGGGCTTATATGCTACGCTAAGAAAGGGTCAAGAAGGTAATGAGGAGTCACTGGTGAATTCTGAGCAGAAAGTAACATGATCACCCTTAACATTTTAAAAGAACAACTCTGATGGGAGTATGATGGGTAGATTACACAGAAGTGAGATGACAGCAGATGGAATTGTTAGGAAACTAACCAGGAGGGGTTCCAGAAACCAAGTGTTATGGATTGAATTGTGTCCCCTAAAAATGTGTGTCAACCCGGCTAGGCCATGGTTGCCAGTACTGTGTGATTATACACCATTTTGTCATCTGATGTGATTTTCCTATGTGTAGTAAATCCTAACCTCTACGGTGTTAATGAGCAGGACTAGAGGCAGTTATGTTAATGAAGCAGGACTCAATCTACAAGATTAGGCTGTATCTTGAGTCAATCTCTTTTGAGATATAAAAGAGAGACGCGAGCAGAGAGACAGGGGGATCTCATATCACCAAGAAAGTAGTGCCAGGAGTAGACAGCGTCCTTTGGACCTGGGGTCCCTGCGCAGAGAAGCTCCTAGACCAAGGGAAGATTGATGACGAGGACCTTCCTCCAGAGCTGACAGAGATAGAAAGCCTTCCCTTGGAGCTGGCACCCTGAATTTGGACTTCTAGCCTCCTAGACTATGAAAGAATAAATTTCTCTTTGTTAAAGCCATCCACTTGTGGTATTTCTGTTACAGTGGCACTAGATGACTAAGACACCAAGGGAGCAGTAAGTCAAGCAGGCGAAGGTGGTCAACAGCATCAAATGCTACAGCCAAAGACTGAGGAATTACTACTGAACTTGTCAGATAGGAGACGGTGAGTACACCAGACGGGCTGTGGAGAAATGACGCAGCAATAGCTAAGAATTACATCAACGAATGAATACTAGGTCAAGAGGAGACTAAAGCTTGACTCTTAAAAGAAGGAGTGACAGGGTAGTACCCAGAAGAAGATCAAGGGAAATGTTTTGTTTTTGTTTTTATTAGTTGTCTGCAATTAAAAAGAACAACTAGCTCTCTTATCCATCCACCCCCTTATGGCCTTATACACTAAAAAACCAGGTTTTACTTAATTAACCCATTGCCGTGCAGTCAATTCTGACTCATGGTGACCCCATATGTTACAGAGTAGAACTGCTTCATAGGACTTTCTTGGCTGTAATCTTTCTGGAAGCAGATTGCCAGGCCTTTCTTTCCTGGTGCCGCTGTGTGGGTTTGAACCACCAACCTTTAGGTTATTAACTGATCGCAAACCCTTGTGCCACAAGGAAGGACTTATTGAGAAGGTAGGTGTAGAGAATCTGCAGCATGTGTCTTTCCTAAAGAGCAAAAGGCAAAGAACTAATAGGAATAGAACCCATTGCCATCAAGTCGATTCTGACTCATAGCGTCCCTACAGAACAGAAGGTTTCCAAGGAATGACTGGTGGATTCGAACCGCCAACCTTTTGGTTAGCAGCCAAGTTCTTAACCACTGTGCCACCATGCCTCTGAGAGAGTGTAAATAATTGGTGGAGCAAAGTCAGGTGTGGGAGGGAATGAGAATGAGGCAGAGACAGAGATACGAGCTTTAGATTGCAGGAGCAACGCCCCTTTGTTGACATAGGAAGGAGGAAAGACAAAGGAAAGGAGCACCTACAGCTATTTGCAGATACGGCACTGGGAATTCCTGTTCACTTCCTCTGTGACGAGGAAGTCAAGGCTGTTTGCTAAAACACAGATTGCAAAAATTGGGGTATGGATTGTGGGAGAAGAGTAAAATTTTTTAAGAGTTGCCTTGGGAAATGAGAGAAGGTCCAAGGAGACACAGAATACTGTAGAACAGTGTTGGGGGCCAAATTACAGGGAGTGAAGTGGTGCTGGCCCCATGTTTCCTCAACTTCTATATGGCATGGATGAACTATGCCAAGAGATTATCAATTTCCCCTGGATTACATGTTGACTCAAAACCAGACAAGTACCTCAACTTTAAAAATGCCTTGATATTGGCAGAAAATAGCCTGAATATCAGGCAAGGATATTCTGGTTCTAGAAACGGTACTTATCCCATTGTGAATGCACCATTTGCATCTTGGGAAGGCTTATCATAGAGCAGAAAGAGCATGGGCTTTGGAGTTTGACAGAAGTGGAAGTGAATCTAATTTTTGCCATTCACCATCTGTGTGACCCTAGGTAAACTACTCATCCTGTTTGAAGCTTAGGTTTCTCATTTTCAAATTGTCAAGAGGATAAATAAGTGCAATGCGATTGATTATTTTTGTATGGCCTTTCTAGCCATGGACTTGTAATTCCCACCCAGATGATTGGGCTGGATTGTGTGATAGGGCAATTGTGGCCCACCAAGAGGACTGGTTAGTTTTGCCATAAAAGAGAGCCAATTCCAGAGCAGAGAGGAGAATCCCAGCACCAAGAAAGAACAGCCAGGAGCAGAGAGTGCATCCTTTGGACCTGGGATCCCTGCACTGAAAAGCTCCTGGAAGCAGGAGACCAAGAGAAAGAAGAGCTCACCACCACCAAGGAAGGAGAGACCAGCAGGAGAGACCTGGCAGCAGAGACCCAGCAGCAAGAGACGACGCGGTGGGCTTTCCGGCCCTTGGAGAGTGAAAGCTGAGTGCCTTTGGGCAGATGCCGCGGGCCAGGGAGAGGCGTGCCTGACAGCATAGCTGAAGGAGGCTGTCCTGATGGAAGAACTGCATCCTGAGTGTTCCTGAGCCTGAATTATAACTGTTATTTTCCTAATAAACCCCATAATCGTGAGTGTGGTCTGTGAGTTCTGTGTGGCCACTGCAGTGAATAATCAAACCTAGCAGAGAAGTAGAGAGTGCTGTGGGACGGACTGTTGGTGTCGGAATTGGTAAAGATGGCAGAGAGAGGAGGCGTGTCTGGCTTTCGCTTCATGGGAATCAGCCTTGTGGGGTTGGAGGAAGTCAGACTCCACCTCCAAGCTGTTTTTACAATAAGGTAACATATATAAAGGTATATGCTCAGTAAATACGACAGTCTTCTTCTCCACCCCATGCTATCCTCTGAGATTGGCTACCATTAGCCAGCTTGAAAAGACTGGCATGCTGTGGGTGCTTGGACTGCAAAGGAGAAAACCAGACCCTTGCCTGTGGTCTGTGGTGATTCCAAGTTATAGCCAACTTGTAGGACTCTATCTAGTTATACCTTTATATTATCATATCTTTGTTTCTACTCTTATTTTAAGTTTTTTTCTTAAAGTCATTCTTAATGACTTCAGCTTTTATTTTTCTTCCTGTTATTGTTGTCAGCTGCTGTCGAGTGGCCAGTGACTCGTAGCAACCCCACGCACAAGGGAAGGAAAAGCTGTTGGGTCCTGCATCATCCTCATGATCAGTTGCGGATCGGACTATTGTGATCCACAGGGTTTGCACTGGCTAATTTTCAGAACTAGATTGCACATCTTTCTTCATTGTCTGTCTTAGTCTGGAAGGTCTCCTGAAACCTGTTCAGCATCAGAGCAAAACACAAGCCTCCATTGATAGAAGGGTAGTGGCTGTGCATGGAGTACATTGGACAGGAACGGAACCCTGATCTCCTGCATGGAAGAGAATTCTACCACTGAAACGCCACTGCTCCTTCATTATTCTTTATACTGTTTATTATATTTAGAACTCAAGGTCAGATTTTCTCATAAATTATCTCAAACCAAGATCTCTGTTTCATCTCTGATAAACTGTAAATTCACTGTGGAGTGGGAGGGTGGGGCAGAGGAAGCTTTTCTTCTAAATTTGGGACAGTGCTCCTTGGTGGATAATCAAGGTCATAATCATACCATAATAATCCCTTTATTCCAGGGCACAATTATCAAGAGGAATGGAAAGCGCCTGTGGAAAAACTGATCATGAGAGAATGTTAAAATTAGCTTTTAAGTACCAAGGAACAGGAATAAAGGACAAGGGATGACCTAGGAAAACAGAAAGAACAAAAGATGTTTTGAGGGCTGCAGGGTATGTCTTATTCATCTTTACCCCAGTTCCTGGTGTAAGGGAGTACACGAGGTATGAGGGACAGGAGAAAGAAAAAGGAATTAATAATTACTAAATATGTGCTCGGAACCCTGGTGGTTCAGTGGTTAAGAGCTTGGCTGTTAACCAAAAGGCTGGCAGTTCAAATCCACCAGCTACTCCTTGGAAACCCCATGGGGCTGTTCTACTCTGTCCGACAGGGTTGCTATGAGTTGGAATCAACTCGACGGCAACAGTTTTTTTTTTTTTTTTGGTTTAATTATGTATTCTGTGCCAGATCTGTGCAATACATTTTACATATGTTCTTTCATTTATTCCTCCCCAAAAAATCATTAGTTAGAAAATCATTAGTTACAGAGCTGGGATTTGAACCTAGGCATGTCAGACTCCAACATTTATAACTTTTCCATGTATTATTTCGCCCATTCCAACAATATATTGAACTGAGGGCTTAGAAAACAGATCTTTATTTACAGAATCAACGATTGCTCAGCAATGGTGCATGAGTCACTGAATGTAATATACAATCCAGCTTACAATTTAAACGAAGGTAGAAGATGTAGGGGGTCCCTGGGTAGTGCAAACGGGAATGCTAACCAAAAGGCTGGAAGTTTGCGTTTACCCAGAGGTGCCTTGTAAGAAAGCCGTAGGGATCTACTTCCAAAAAATCAGCCATTGAAAAGCCTATGGAGCACAGTTCTACTTTGACATACACGGAGTTGCCGTGAATTGGAATCAACTGGACGGCAACTTGTTGGTTAACTGGTTAGAAGATGTTGACATAGTTAAATCCTAAAATCATTGCCCATCTTAATTCCTGTTTTGTTTCACGTTTACCGTTCAACAAACAACCATGTCTAGCAGGTGAGCGTTATGTTGCTTTCCAAGATGGAGACAACCCCATGGAGTTGTATTCAGCAGAAATCTGGGCTGTGTCTTTTCTCGTAAATACAGAAGGATTGAACGAAGTTGCCAGTATAGAGAGAAGGGGAGAAATTAAAAAGATAAGGAGCTATTAACAATTCACGGTAGAAAACTTTTAAAGAGAAAAAAATTCCTGGCCTAAATTAAAGGCAAAGAAGTACTAAGTACCTTCTACTGACAAATATGGGTATTCCTGGCTTTAAAAATGTTGTTGAAAATGAATATGAAGCTTCTATACACCATCCATGGAGCCCTGGTTGTGCAGTAAGGTTAACAGCTTGGCTGCTAACCAAAAGTTTGGCAGTTTGAATTCACTATCTGCTCCTTGGAAACCCTATGGGGAAGTTCTACTCTGTCTCATAGGGTTACTATGAGTCAGAATCGACTCAATGGTAATGGTTTAGATTGGTTTTTTTAACACACCCGCCACACATTAAAAAAAACAAAACAAAAACCCAAGACTATCTCTTCACATTGGTCTTCAGGAGATGGCCTTGACTGTATTTCCTCCATTTAGTTGCCTGTTATATTTGTGCTAAAACTACAGTATGTCCAAGACACTATGGTGACACCACAGAGGGAGTAACTGATTCTGTTTACGAAGTTGAAGGAGAAGACTTTGGGGAAGACGTCACTGTAAAGAAAACATTTGAGATGAACTCTAGAGAGTAAAAGATTATTCAGAAGGTTTTGAACAAAGACAAAAATTCCATTGCTACTGGATTTCTAGGCTGAATTATTTAATTTCATATGTATCCATTTTTAGTTAACTTTTTGTTGTTGTTGTTCAAGCTATCACATTCCCATCACAATCACCTAGACAAGGCTTCATGGTGTAGCAGTTAAGTGACATGGCTTTGCAGTAAGACTGCTGGGTTTGTATCTTAGCTCTGGCACATGAGATCACTAAGACATACTCTCTATGCTTTTTACACAACTGAAAAATGCTGTGAAGAGTAATTCTGTTAACACATGTAAAGCACGTAGGATAGTACCTTACACATAGTAAATGTTTCCTATCACTTTATTGTGTTTGTTTACTTCAAAATATTTTGCCCCACAGTCAGAATAATTCTTTAACAACTTCAAAAATCAATAGAGGAGAGTTGAGGCCAAGATGACAAGGTAGTCAGACACTTCCTGTGGTCCCTCTTACAACAAAGACCCAAAAAACAAAGTGAATCAATTATACATGACAATCTAGGAGCCCTGAACATCAAAGGCAAAGTTGAGGAATCGGACTGAGTGGCAGGGGGAGGGAGAGACAGTTCGGAAGCTGCAAGGAGTTGCTAGACCTGACCCAGCAGGAACTGGCATCCTGCAGGCCAGATCAGCTGGCGTGAGGCAAGCAGTGGAGCTTGGTATGTGTTTTCCATATTGGGAGAGACCAAGCAGTGGAGAGTCTACTCAAACCTCCAGAACCAGTGAAAAGCGGCACTCAATTGGCAAAAGATAAGTACATGCATGTAACCTACTGCGTGGATCAAAAAACACCCCATTTGGGAAGAACTTCTCTCCCATTTACCTGCACCCTCCCAACTCTGCACCAGGTTCTGGGCCAGCTTCAGCAATTGCCAAGTCCTCTGGGAGGAAGTAGAACCCGTCATGCACCCTGAGCCATTCTCCTGGCCTTGGAGAGGGAACAAACTAACAAACAAGGAAAAAATAATCTGTCAGCTCCTCTAAGCCAGGAACTCAGGGCAGGCACAGCTCTTTTGCCTAGGCACAGGCATAAGGGGTCCATGGATTCTGAATGCTTTTCACCCCTGAATAGATCCGTGGGGGCCCATTTCAGCAGCATAGGCCCTCATTAGCACAATACAACAGGCTATATACCTGAAGCATAACTTCAACTGTATCAGCTATATGGTGGAGTGGCAGGTTTGTGAAGTTTGACACGGCTCTGCCCATTAAGCAAAGTCCTCACATACCCATATCAGGGGTAGGTGGGTAGGACTGGTGGCTCCACCCACACCACCTAGCCACCTGCGATAGGGGTCAAAGAAGAAGTGGTGCCTCCCAGTCCCTACAGCCAACAGCATTGGGTGCCCATAGTCCAGCTGCAAAACCCACCCACCTATGTGCTCTAGAGAACAGGGACATGCTTTCTTCCCAGACACGCAGGGACAGACATCAGTCTCCTGCCTTGCTCAGCACATCACCCTCTATTGCAGCCAGATACATGTGCCTGCTCCAATCACCCCTGCCCATCTAGGAATATAGGTGAGAGTCTGCACCACAGACTTGGTGACTGACTACCTGGAAGCCTAAGCTGAATCCATATAAGAAAAGTAAATGAACTTCTGGGCTCACATACCTAGTAACAGATCTAACCACCTGGTGACAGGACATTAGAGCTTCAAAGGTGCCAATAATCAAACTAGCTCACACAAGCGGCCTATTTGGGCACATCAAAACAAAACAAAACAAGAAGCTAGGACACAGTAAGCACACATAAAATAAATAAATATAACTTATTGACAGCTTGGGGACAACAATCAATATGAAAACACATAAAAAGGCAGATCATGATGGCTTCAGCAAGCTCCCAAAACAAAGAATCAAGAAATCTTTCGGAGGAAGAGAACTTCTTGGAATTATTGGAGGTAGAATACAAAAGATTAATATACAGAACTCTTCAAGATATCAGGAAGGAGATCAGACAAAATGCAGAACAATCCAAAGAATATACAGACAAAGCAATTAAAGGAACTTAAAAAGATTATAGAAGAGCATAATGACAAATTTAACAGGCTGCAAGAATCCACAGAGAGATGGACACAGAAATCCAGAAGATTAACAATAAAATTTCAGAATTAGACAACTCAATAGAAAGTCATAGGAGCAGAATTGAGGCATCAGAAGTTAAAATTAGTGAGACTGCAGATAAAGCACTTGACACCAACCTTTTTGAGGAAAAATCAGATAAAAGAATTAAAAAAATGAAGAAACCCTGAGAATTATGTGGGACTCTATCAAGAGGAATAACTTACCAGTGACTGTAGTACCAAGGAGGGGGGTGGTTAACAGAAAATACAGAGAGAATTGAAGATTTGTTGGCAGAAAACTTCCCTGATATCGTGAAAGATGAGAAGATACCTATCCAAGATGCTTATCGAACCCCACACAAGGTAGATCCCAAGAGAAAGTCACCAAGACATATTATAATCAAACTTGCAAAAACCAAAGATAAAGAGAGAATTTTAAGAGCAGCTAGGGATAAATGAAAAGTCATCTACAAAGGAAAGTCAATAAGAATAAGCTCAGACTACTCAGCAGAAACCATGCAGGCAAGAAGGCAATGGGATGACATATATAAAGCCTTGAAGGAAAAAATTGCCTGTCAAGAATTACATATCTAGCAAAACTGTCTCTCAAATATGATGGCAAAATGAGGGCATTTACAGATAAACAGAAGTTTAGGGAATCTGCAAAAAACAAACCAAAATTACAAGAAATACTAAAGGGAGTCTTCTGGTTAGAAAATCAATAGCATCAGATAACAACCCAAGACTAGAACACAGGACAAAGCAAGCAGATATCAACCAAGATAAAAATAAATCAAAGCTAAAACACTGTAAATAGGGAAATGGAAACATCAATATGTAAAAGACAACAACGTTAAAACAAAAAAGAAGGACTGAAAAAATGTAGTCATAGATCTTTCATATGGAGAGGAAGTCAAGATGATATAAAGACATAAAAGATTGGTATAAACTTAGAAAAATAGGGGTTAAATATTATGGTAACCACAAAGGAAACTAACAATCCTACAAGTCAAAATAAAAAACAAGAAAAACATAAAGACTCAGCAAATACAAAATCAACAACAGGGAAAAAGATGAAAAGAAAATACATAAAGAAAAATGACTCAGTACTGAAAATTAAGTAGAACAAAGAAACTGCCAACAACACACACACACAAAAGACATCAAAATGACGGCAATAAACTGATACCTGTCAATAATTACAATGAATGTAAATGGCCTAACGCACAAATAAAGAGACATAGAGTGGCAGAATGGATTGAAAAAAAACATGATCCATCTATATGCTGCCTACAAGAGACACAACTTAGACTTAAAGACACAAACAAACTAAAACTCAGAGGATGGGAAAAAAATTATCAAGCAAACAACACTCAAAAAAGAGCAGGAGTGGCAATATTAATCTCTGACAAAATGGACTTTAAAGTAAACCACCACAAAGGATAAGGAAGGACACTATATAATGATTAAAGGGTCAATACACCAGGAGGACATAACTATAATAAATATCTATGCACCCAATGACAGGGCTCCAAAATACATGAAACAAACTCTAACAGCACTGAAAAGAGAAATAGACATCTCCAGAATAGTAGAAGGAGACTTCAACACACCACTTTTGGTGAAGGACAGAACATCCAAAAAGAAGCTCAATAAAGACACAGATGATCTAAATGCTACAATCAACCAACTTGATCTCATAGTCATATATAGAACACACCTCCCAAAAGCAGCCAAGTATACTTTCTTTTCCAACTCACATAGAACATTCTCCAGAATGGATCACATATTAGGCCATAAAGCAAACATTAACAGAATCCAAAGCAGTGAAATATGACAAAGCATCTTTTCTGATGATAAAGCCATATAAGTAGAAATCAATAACAGAAAAAGCAAGGTAAAAAAAATCAAACACATGGAAACTGAACAACACCTTGCTCTAAAACTACTGGGTTATAGAATAAATTAAGGATGGAATAAAGAAATTCACAGAATCAAATGAGAATGAAAACACATCCTACCAGAACCTTTGGGACACAGCAAAAGCAGCACTCAGGGGTCAGTTTATAGCAATAAATGCACACATCCAAAAAGAAGACAGGGCCAAAAGCAAAACATTAACTCTACAACTCGAACAAATAGAAAGAGAGCAGAAAAAGAGGCCCTCGGGCACCAGAAGAAAACAAATAACAAAAATTAGAGAAGAATTAAATGAAACAGAAAAATAATTGAAAGAGTTAAGAAGACCAAAAGCTGGTTCTTTGAAAAGATCAACAAAATTGGTAAACCACTGGCCAAACTGACAAAAGAAAAACAGGAGAGGAAGCAAATAACCCAAATAAGAAATGAGATGGGCGATATCACAACAGACCCGACTGAAATTAAAAAAATCAGAACAGAATAGTATGAAAAAATTGTACTCTAACAAATTTGAAAACCTAGATGAAATGGACAAATTTCTAGAAACTCACTACCTATCTCAACTAACACAAACAGAAGTAGAACAACTAAATAAACCCATAACAAAAGAAGAGATGGAAAAGGTAGTTTAAAAACTCCCAACCAAAAAAAAAAAAAAAGCCCTGGCCCTGATGGTTTCCCTGGAGAATTCTACCAAACTTTCAGAGAAGAGTTAACACCACTACTACTAAAGGTATTTCAGAGCATAGAAAAGGATGGAATATATTCTATGAAGCCAGTACAACCCTGACACCAAAACCAGGCAAAGACACAATAAAAAAAGAAAATTGCAGACCCATAGCCCTCATGAACAGAGATGCAAAAATCCTCAACAAAATTCTAGCCAATAGAATTCAACAACATATCAAAAAACTAATTCACCATGACCTGGTGGGATTCATATCAGGTATGCAGGGATGATTCAACATTAGAAAACCAATCAACGCAATCTATCACATAAATAAAACAAAAGACAAGAACCACTTGATCTTATCAATCGATGCAGAAAAGGCATTCTACAAAGTCCAACACCCATTCATGATAAAAACTCTCAACAAAATAGGAATAGAAGGGAAATTCCTCAATATAATTAAGGGCATTTATACAAAGCCAACAGCCAACATCATCCTAAATGGAGAGACTTTGAAAGCATTCCCCCTTGAGAACGGGAACGAGACAAGGATGCCCTTTATCACCACTCTTATTCAACATTGTGCTGGAGGTCCTAGCCAGGGAAATTATGCTAGGAAAAGAAATAAAGGGCATCCAAATTGGTAAGAAAGATGCCAGAGTATCTCTACTTGCAGATGATATGATCTTATACACAGAAAACCCCAAAGAATCCACAAGAAAACTACTGGAACTAACAGAAGAGTTCAGCAAAGTATCAGGATATGAGATAAACATACAAAAATCAGCTGGATTCCTCTATACCAACAAAGAGAACTTGAAAGAGGAAATCACCAAGTCAATAACATTTACAATAGTCCCCAAGAACATAAAATACTTAGGAATAAATCTAACCAGAGACGTAAAAGACCTGTACAAAGAAAACTACAAGACACTACTGCAAGAAACCAAAAGAGACCTGCATAAGTGGAAAAACATACCTTGCTTATGGATAGGAAGACTCAACATTGTGAAAATGTCTATTCTACCCAAAGCAATCTACAGATACAATGCAATCCTGATCCAAATTCCAATGGCACTGTTTAATGAGATGGAGAAGCAAATCACCAACTTCGTATGGAAAGGGAAGAGGCCCCGAATAAGTAAAGCATTATTCAAGAAGAAGAACAAAGTGGGAGGCTTCACACTACCTAATTTTAGAACCTCTTATACCACCACGGTAGTCAAAACAGCCTCGTACTGGTACAACAACAGATACATAGACCAATGGAACAGAACTGAGAAGCCAGGCATAAATTCATCCACCTATGAGCAGCTGATACTTGACAAAGGCCCAGAGTCCATTAATTGGAGAAAAGACGGTCTCTTTAACAAGCAGTGCTGGCATAACTGGATATCCATCTGCAAAAAAATGAAACAAGACCCATACCTCACACCATGCACAAAAACTAACTCAAAATGAATCAAAGACCTAAATATAAAACCAAAAACGATAAAGATCATGGAAGAAAAAATAGGGACAACACTAGGAACCCTAATACATTGCATAAACACAATACGAACCATAAGTCACAATGCACAAGCACAGAAGAGAGACCAGCTAACTGGTAGCTCCTGAAAATCAAACACTTATGCTCATCAAAACACTTCACCAAGAGTCAGAAGATAGCCTACAGACAGGGAAAAAATTGTTAGCTATGACAAATCCAATCAGCGTCTAATCTCTAAAATCTACAAGATACTGCAAAACCTCAACAACAAAAGGACAAATAACTCAATTAAAAAATGGGCAAAGGATATGAATAGGCATTTCACCAAAGAAGACATTCAGGCGGCTACTAGATACATGAGGAAATGCTCAGGATCATTAGCCATTAGAGAAATGCCAATCAAAACTACAGTAAGGTACCATCTCACCCCAACAAGGCTAGTATCAATCCAAAAAACACAAAATAATAAATGTTGGAGAAGTTGTGGAGAGACTGGAACACTTATAAACTGTTGGTGGGAATGTAAAACGGTACAATCACTTTGAAAATCAATTTGGCACTTCCTTAAAAAGCTAGAAATAGAAGTACCATATGATCCAGCAATCCCACTCCTTGGAATATACCCTAGAGAAATAAGAGCCATCACACGAATAGATATATGCACACCCACGTTCATTGTAGCACTGTTCACAATAGCAAAAGGATGGAAACAACCTAGGTGAACATCAACAGATGAATGGATAAACAAATTATGGTATATCCACACAATGGAATATTATGCAACGATTAAGAACAACAATGAAGCCTCGAAACATCTCATAACATGGATGAATTTGGAAGGCATTATGCTGAGTGAATTTAGTCAGTCACAGAAGGACAAATTTTGTATGAGACCACTATTACAAGAATTCAAGAAAAGGTTTAAACACAGAAGAAAACATTCTTTGATGGTTATGAGGGTGGGGAGGGAGGGTGAGTATTATTTACTGACTAGATAGTAGACAAGAATTATCTTAGATGAAGGGAAGGACAACACACACAACAGGGAAGTCAGTACAACTGGACTAAACCAAAGCTAAGAAGTTTCCTGAATATAATCAAACACTTCGAGGGACAGAGTAGCGGGGGCGGGGGTCTAGGGGCCATGCTTTCAGGGGACATCTAGGTCAACTGGCCTAACAAAGTATGCCAAGAAAACGTTCTGCATTTCATTTTGGTGAGTGGCGTCTGGGGTCTTAAAAGCTAGCAAGCGGCCATCTAAGACACATCAATTGGTCCAACCCATCTGGAGCAAAGGAGAATAAAGAACACCAAAAACACAAGGAAAATATTAGCTCAAGAGACAGAAAGGGCCACATAAACCAGAGACTGCATCAGCCTGAGACCAGAAGAACTGGATGGTGCCAGGGTATCGCCAGTGACCGCCCTGACAGGGAATACAACAGAGAGTCCCTGATGGAGCAGGAGAAAAGTGGGGTGCAGACTTAATGGTCTGACTGAGACTGGAGGGACCCTGGAAGACATGGCCCTCGGACTGTTAGCCCAGAAAGGAAAACATTCCCGAAGCCAACTCTTCAGATGTAGATTAGACTGGACTATAAGACATAAAATGATACTCGTGAAGAGAGTGCTTCTTAGCTCAAGTAGATACCTGAGACTAAATGGGCAGCTCCTGTCTGGAGGTGAGATGAGAAGGCAGAAAGGGGCAGGATCTGGTTGAACGGACAAGGGAAATCCAGGGTGGAAAGGAAGAGTGTGCTGTCACATTATAGGGAGAGCAACTAGGGTCACAGAACAATGTGTGTATAAATTTTTGTATGAGAAACTAACTTGAACTGTAATCTTTCACTTAAAGCACAATAAAAAAATATCAATAGTGGAACTATAGTAATCAATGAATTTAACATGGGAGTTCTATTTCAGAAGGTGCTCAAATCATATACATATGATTTTCCACCTCTTCGATCTTATGTAAATGCATATTTTCTTGACTTAATGTGTTTGTTAATGAATAACACAAGTAATAGATGACTTGAAAGGGATTCAGGGCTTACAGTAATAATAAACAAAGTCTACTATCACATTTGCTAGATCTGCACAAACTAAGCCAATTTATATGAGAATAACATTAAATATGTAAAGTGTATAGTTGGTACTGGAATCTGTACCTTCCAACTTTTATTCTGAGCCTAAGAATTTCAGAAGGGGTCTGTTTTCTCATCTCTGTCCTACTCATTATATTTCACTGAGTGAATTTTATAGCATTCTTAAGTTAATGTCAGCTAAATTCTTTCTCCTAATATGCTGGGTTAGTTTAACCAGTATTCATCAATCCATCCAACCGTCCACAAATCCAGCCATGCAACAGATATTTACTAATCATCTTCTACATGCAATGTGGAGTACAAACGGTTAACAAAGCCAAAAGGTTGTTGATTTGAGTCCACCCAGTAGAACCTCAGAAGAAAGGCCTGGAGATCTACTTCTGAAAAAATCAGCCATTAAAAACCCTATGGAGCACAGTTGTAGTCTGACACACGTGGGATCACCACGAGTTGAAATCGACTGACAGCAACTGTTCTTTGTTCATTTGTTTGTGTGTATTACTTGCAAATTAAATCTATGAGATACTGGGAATGAAATACTAAACGAGATAGGCAAAGTACTTGCTAATGAGGTTTATATCATATCTGACAATTAGGAGAACAACTACAGCAAAGAGGATTTGTTCAACAGGAAGGATTTCCCAAGATGATTCTTCTTCCTGTCTAAATAATGATAAACGTTTTCTTTAGAATCACACAATTCTCCTATGGACTCCCTGCACGATGGAGAATCATCTGAATGATCTTCATAGGAAACTACCAAGGTCACGTATTGGTAGACACTGTCATCAAAGATGTTTCATTTTGAAGTAGGTCGTATGGACTAATGAGATAGTCTTGTGGGGTGGGGGCGGGGAGAATGGTAGGTGGGATGCTCACAGGCGCATGCCGCCGCAGGTTCGTCGGGGTGCTGGATGGGGATGAGCTGGTGCTGAGAGCATTCTCGATGTCCTGATCCAGTTGGTCCAGTTTCATAATTAGCAGCACCATGGAGTCCAGCCGCGCCCGATCTCGATCTTCTCTCACTTCCTGAAAAACAGAACATGTTGTTACTGAATCTGAAAGGCCGTTTCTTGGAAAAAATAAAAAGTTCCCTGTTCTTCAATGGGACGAAAAAGACCCTGAATAATAGGCAGTCTTCTATTTAAGTGGGGAAGGAAGTTCTATTCTGTATCATCAATGGGCTCTTCATGGAGAAGATACTGACCTACTGCCAGGAAAACATTTTACATGAATATTAAGTACATGTCTTCTGAAGCAAAGTGTACAGAGAAAGAAGCATAGCACCAATGAGTAGATACTACCTTCTGATTAATGATTTACGGGAAAAGCAATATTTCAATCCTGTTTTTTTCAGAATATGAAGCAATTCTTCACAATACTAATAATTGTGGTTAGGAATTTAAGGGTGTGTATGAGAGAACATTTTTGGAAGAATATTTGTGAGTATGGTAAAAAAAATGGGCAAGGGATCAAGTAAAGCAGGTTTTCAGTTTGTACAGGGGTCAATTTTCCTCATATGGTCCATTTGCTTACTGTTCCTTCAAGATATGTCATTACCAATAGTTCGTTTCAAGCATCTTTTTCTTTCACACACCTTTGAAAAACAGCCTCCACAACAATATATATTTTCTTGAATGACATTGATCGCTTATTTTGAATTGTCTATAGTATAGACATACGTTTATAGATATATTTTTGCTTATAGTACCAGTGATCGTCAAGTTGATTCTGACTCACGTTGACCTCATGTGTGTCAGAGTAGAACTGTTCTCTGTAGGGTTTTCAATGGATGATTTTTCAGAAGGGGATCGCCAGGCCTTTCTTCTGAGGTGCCTCTCAGAGGACTTGAACCTCCAACCTTTTGGTTAGCAACCAAGGGCGTTAACAGTTTATGACACCCAAGGACTCCATTTTTGTTCATATAGAGTTATTTGGGCTAGACTAGTTACTATTCTTGCTTGTTCAAATGTAAATTAGTATTAGAAATCATCCAAACACCCTGTGTTGTGTAAGTTGTCAGTGTATTATGTTGGAAAAAAGAAAAAAAAGAACCACACGAACCACAATTAGGTACATTAGAAGCAGAATCCACTCAGGGATGTAATGGACTTAGGGCCAGCCCTTTCAAGGCAAATCATCACTTGTGGCTCATGCTCCATCCTCCCATCTGTATGCGATATTTATTTGGGTACAGACAGTTAGAAAAGGACTACTAGGTGGCAGGCGCCAAAGGGAAGCCTGAGGATGGTCAATACAAGGGTAAGAGGCTTGGGGCTTTGCTCTGTACAGGGCATTAGTAATAGGATGAATGTACTGACTGCCTGAATCAGGTCTTTTTTCTTTGGCATTTCTTTTTATTCCTCTAAATTTCCCAGTCAGCATTTGAAGAAACTCCCAAAGAACAGGAACTAGAGTAATGCCTCTGATTCATCTAATTATGTAACCATCTGTATACCTTAAACAGCTAGAGTAGATTGTTAATCTCACAGAAGCATTATCTTTCCGATGTCAAAATAATGGGTTTATTAGATTAAGTTGGTCAAAGAATCAATCAATTAAACTAACATTTGATAACTTATTTGAATAAGCAGATCTTGTGTTTGACTCACCTGATTAATGAGTCAAATTACAAGAGCTCATCCTGTTTCCATAAAGGCAGATTAATTTTGAGAATAAAATAGTAATTGTTGAGATATGTTGATTTCTTCCTAATATGATGCTGTTATTAGTACCCCTATTTCCTAGCTTGGTCCCTGGTGTCTAAAATAGTGGGACTTTGACAAACTTGGAGAATTACAGAGCTTTTGTTACCATAAAATTCTATTGTGCCTAATAAACCAAACCAAACCCGCTGCCACTGAGTTGATTTTAACTCATAGTAATCCTTTAGGACACAGTAGAACTGCCTGCAGGGTTTCCAAGGAGGAGCTGGTGGATTCCAACTGCTGACCTCTTGGTTAGTAGTCGAGGTCTTAACTGTACAACCAGGGCTCCACTGCATTTAATAGGTTTCATAATACCTGCAAACAAACAGACCTGAACCTTACTACACAGGTAGTCCTCGATTTACGACAGGGTTCCATTCTGATGGCTACTCTGCTGTGAGCTGATTCCTTCATAAGTATAAGACCTCATTTCTTTGTTTTTTAATTTCCATTATTATTGCCTTTTATTATCAGTATCCTTATAAATCCATTCTTTGTCTTTAGGGGTTGGACATATTACATCTAAGAATGAAAACATTATCAAATTATGTGCTACAACATTGTATGTAGCACACATTACTAATGATAAGATGTACCAAAAAAAAAAAAAGACGGTCATAAGTGTAGATCTTTGTAGCTCAAATGCATTATAAGTCAGGGACTACCTGTATATCATCTCTCTCGATGCTACAGAACTTTATTATATTCAAGAGTGTTATTCATAGTAAAATTCTACTCATAATTTAAAATAGGGTCCCTGAAATACCAGAGATTTTAATTTCCTTCTAAATATTTTTAAAAAATGAAAAGATCTGATTGAGTAGAAGACCCAAAATCCCTTTAATGACTCCTCCAATGTGTTTGGTTCTATGATTTCCTTCTCTTTTAACCAGCGTGCTTGGCAAGGTGACATTCCTTGTGCCTCTACATCCATGTATGGTTTTGTGGGGTAGTCTTTTTATTTTCTGAGTTACAGTGTCCTCAAGGGTTATGGGTTTTCTACCTGGCAGGCACAGAGTCAAGTTCTGCGCTGGACATGGAATGCACTTTAAGGAATAACAATAATGAAATTAATAGGAGCCAGTGAAGTAACACCTCCTTAAAACCTTAGAAAATACATCTTGATGTTTTTCCAGCTTCTAAACTAATGTTGGAGAAAGCAGTATACCCTTCAGATATACTGGGCTAGCAGCAGTAGTCTCTGAAGCAATTTGTCTTTTGAATTAACTGGATGCTGAGATTATGTTTTTAAGAACATTTTCAGATCCATGTGCTGAGCATCAAGTTATTTCAAATGATGTGCCAAAAGGAATAAAACCACACAGCCCTGCTGTACAGTATTCCTTTAGAGAAATACGCCTATTTCTTTTCCCTATCCTTCGTGGACACTTACTTATTCACCATCTATTACCTGCAGCCTGAAGTGTCAAGTACATAGACTGCTATCATACGTTTTTTAAAAAATGCATAAAACCTCACAAAACAGAGTGGGTAAATATTATTGACCTTGCTTTTAAAGATCAAGTATTAATACTCCACAAAGTTCTAACCTTTCATATGTCCATGGCTAAACTCCAGCAAATTGCTCATGCTTGAAAACAGAGCAGTGCATTTGCAGGTTTTGGCTAGGCTGACCTTCTGCAGCGCAGACTTGCTTTTATGCTGTCACTGTAGTTAGCCCATGAAGAACAACTCCTTAAAAGGTGAAGCTACCTATTAGTGAACCCCAGGGCATTTCAGTAACATAAGCCATTTAAATCAAGGCCAAGATGCTAAATTCTCCTCTCCCCGTCTTTCCTTCAGTGACAGTTGTTTTGTGCCAAGCACTGTTAAAGGGAATAAACATCACCAATGAACACGAGAGATAAGGTCTCTGTTCTTGGATGTTAGAGTCAATCATGGGAAGACAGTCAATGAAAGTAAACGATTTCATAAATCAGATCATTTCAGGTGGGAATAAGTGTAAGAAGAAAATAAGAGAGTAATGAGATCGACAGTAACTCTGTATATGTAAAGTGGGAATGTCCCACTTTATATGGGGTGGTCAGAAAAGAGCTCTCTGCAGAAGCAAGAGTTAAGGCCACAGTGGGGGAAATATGAGAAAGAGGGGATAGGGCAGAGGGGTGAGGGGAGAGGAGAGAGGGGTGAGGGGAAGCGGGAGAGAAAGAAGGAGGAGGAGGAAAAAAAGTAGGAGCAGCAACAATATGGGAAAAGTGTCCCAAACAGACCAAAAAAACCCATTGCCGTCGAGTCGATTCCATCCCATAGCAACCCGATAGGACAGAGTAGAACTGCCCCATAGGGTTTCCAAGGAGCGGCTGGTGGATTCCAGCTGCTGACCTTTTGGTTAGCAGCCGAGCTCTTAACCACTGTGCCACCAGAGCTCTAAAATAAAGCTCTGTGTATTTTGAGATCAAAGTGAAAAAGAACGGTTTTGGGAACATATTCCTTAGAACCAGCAGGTGGGTGGGCAGTGGTATGTTGGTAAATGTTTAGCAACTAGATTTTAAAAAAAATGCAGCCTTGATTCGTAGTAATTTTCTGAATTCTGTGATGTAAACACTCCCATGGCCGATTTGAAGCTACCAACTAGACATTACTGAATGCGGATTTGGGAAGAGATGAACAGTCTGTTTCTGCAGGCTGCTGTGAGTTGAGTTGGCGCTTGGTGACTCCAGCACAGCTGGGGTGACCCCCAGGGGGATGAAGAATAATTCTTACCATTTGACTGGAGTAGAAACATTGACAGTTACATCAATAGTTGCAATTATGGTTACTCAACATAATAACATGTTGAAATAACGCACTTAATTTATTTTTCTTAAATGTAACTCTTGTTGCTGGGTAAGGAGCCCTGGTGGCACCGTGGTTAAGAGCTCGGCTGCTAACTAAAAGGTCAGCAATTCGAATCCACCAGCCGCTCCTTAGAAACTTTATGGGGCAGTTCTACTCTGTCCTACAGAATCACTATGAGTTGGAATTGACTCGTTGGCAATGTTTTTTTTTTTGCCTGGGTAAAGTCCAATATGAATTGTTGATTTAAACTGAGCTTTCCTCTGGAGGATTCTTTTTTTTCCTAATAGTTGCTCCTTTATCTGTCTTCCTTGCACTATCCATTATATACTTAATGTCTGTAAAATTCCTTAAAATCTATTATAATTAAGATATTTTTTATATTTATATTTTTCCTTAAGTCAAAATGCATTTCTTTAAGTTGTGCACTCTATCTCTTGGATACCTCATTCAACATCCAAGACTTCGGAAATACAGAAACCCAGGACTGTGGTTATTGCGTCCAGTCTCCTGACTTTGCACATCAGGAAACAGAACCCTGAGGAGTTTTAAGTCCAGGTCTCTCTGCCACTGGAAAAGCCTAGACTAGAGACCCTGACATGGCCTCTTTCTACTACTCCATTTTCCTTTCTTTCCATGGACAAATTTTATAATTTAATACCCACTTATGGCACAAAGTAGGTATTAAATTTAAAAAAAAAAAAATTGGAGCCCTGGTGGCACACTGGTTAATAACTTGGCTGTGAACCAAAAGGTCAGCAGTTTGAATCCACCAGCCGCTCCTTGGAAACTCTATTGGGCAGTTCTACTCTGTCCTACCGGGTTGCTACGAGTCAGAATCAACTCAATGGCAAAGCGTTTGGCATTTTTTTTTTTTAATGTTTTCTGTACTGTTCCCTAGGAAGCACCCCATTCCATACTTGCATAGCTAAAATTCTAAACAATGTTCTGGAGTCAAATTCTGCCTTCCTCTAACTTCCAGTTCCTCCGTCGGGCACTACATAGTGTAAGTGGTACGGATTCCAAGACACAGTCTTTCAAATATTCAAAGAACTATGTTGCACCCATTTTCTTCCTTTTCTAGGTGGATCATCCTTAGTTCCTTTAATTTTTTCTCATATGGCATGTTTTCAAGTCTTCACTAATCCTGTTTATTTTTCTCAAGACATGACACAGTTCAGTTAATGACCCAATTAAAGGTTGGTGCCCAACCGTTAACTATTACTCTACATGTTCTCTGATCAGGGCTAAGCAGGCCAGTACTTTTCCATGTTCTGTATCTCCTCTTCCATACAGCCTAAGAAATAAAGCCTGTTCAGAACATAAGCCAGCTATTCTTGGGGTAGCCACAATCTGCTTTTTTAATGAGAAGAAAAGCATTTAGTTGACTGTGAGCTGAACTTGAGTCAAAAGTGTTATACATGCCTTCTTTTCCTGATCTGGGAGCCCTGGTGGCAGAGCGGTTAAGCTTTCGGCTGCTAACCAAAAGGCTGACAGTTCAAATCCACCAGCCACTCTTTGGAAACCCTATAGGATAGTTCTACTGTGTCCTATAGGGTCACTATGAGTTGGAATCGACTTGACAGCAACGGATTTTGGGTTTTTCCCAATATGTGCCTGAGTAGTGCTAAGCACAGAAACAGTCATTTGTCCTGAGACTGCAGCCAGCTATTGTCAAACCATAGATAATGTATGTAGCTTCTGTGGAAGAAATTTCCAGTGGTATCTCTAGAGACACAGCATCTAGGTCAGTAGACACTTAGACAAATTAGGAGGGACACTTTTTTTTTTCCAATTTGATTTGTTGTCAAAAACCTAACATGGACAAGCCACATGGAGGTCATCCGGAAGTCTGAGAGATGCTCTTTATTTACTCCCAGAGCTCTTTAGTCCGTTGGTGGCGGCGAAGTCGCTTTGATCATGATGGCATCTGGGGAAGATCAACAGGGTTTCCAGAGAATCATTCTCTCCAGGAAGCCTTTGAATTGGTGAGGCTTAAACAACAGGAAACACCACTACTCTTCTTTTCTTCCATTTGGGGAAGATAATCCCAATCCTCCTCTTTCTCCAAATGCTATGAATTGAACAGCCCAAAATGCAGCAAAAACATAACTTGCTGGGGAGGAGGTAAAATTACCGGACGTTTTACAGACTAGACAAATATGGAATCCAAAGAAAAGGGCACCTCCCTAGAGACACACAGGCTCTGTTTCCCTAATGCCAAGTGTTTGGAAGAGAACAAGAAAATTCAGTATAATACCCGGATGCTTCCAAATAGTGGATGTTTGGCTCAGCAAATATAGAGTGGCTTGAACGCTCTGCCTGTCAATGAGCTGTGCCATCACATAGACAGTCATAATGAATGAAAGACTGCGCCAAGAATAGAACTAAGACTTCCTGATTCTTAATCCAAGGTTCTGGCCCCGGCACTGTCTTCAGTTCCATATGCATCTTACTGACTATTCTGGGATGGTAATACTCCTTGCTTAATCGTAAAAGAAAGGGACCTTTTAGCAAACGAGTTGGCTCAACTTCACTCTGAATTATTTGATCTGCAGCCAGCTGGACTAGTATGAAATCTCGTATTAGTGTTACACATTTCATTTGACAATAAATTCCTCATTCTAAACTTTCCTTTCTTAAAATAATATCCTGTTTAAAGAACGAGAAAGTTATTAAATCCTTTTTTCTTCCCTACAAAAGCAGTGAAGATTTTCATCTAAATTGACAGTCAGAAGCTAAAGATAATGTAATTATTCTATGACAGAATTTTAGGCAAGTTAAATAAGTCAGCGTTAGTTTTTATTCTGCTGCCTTTCCATACAAGTCTTATGTAGCCTAGGTGGGAAAAAAACAAACCAACAGCTATCTCCTATTTGCCAGATGTATTCTGTTCAATCTCAAATTCTTTGTATGTTGTGTTAAATAAATAATAACATGCACCAATAATATTACAATATTAGATGGTGGAGAGGGATGAATAATATCCTTATTCAAAGTTACTACAAGGAGTCTTTTAACTAAAATATAATCATTAGCTAATGATTATGGCTTTACTTTAAGTGTTTATGCTTTCCCCCTAATTATCTCCTTCCATGGTGAAGAAAACAGATCTCGCCTTTGATAGATTTTTAAACTCCAAGGAGGCTTCAAATAGAGTATCTCTTAGTTGTAACTTTTGTAAATGGCCCACACAGTTTCCTAAGTAGTTTGAAAGGACATTTATGCAGCTGGTACTATGAAATGCTCAGAAGTGGCAGGTGTGAACCGGGGAGAGAATTGTGTGGGCAGTGATTCCTCCCTGTTACAGAGAAATCTTGGATGACTTCCTCTATTTGCTTAAAAGGCCTGTTTTGGGAGCTGGGACACAATTTCCACTTAAACAATTTGGTAAACATTCTAAGATCAATCTTCACTGTGAGCACCAAGGTTGGAGATGGGCATTTAGGGCTGCTTATTACTCAAGGTCACTACAGACACAACGTCAGCCTTGCTGAATTGATTATCTGTTCTGTGTCATCATGCCTAGGTAATACTTGCAAACCCTTGAAAATTCTTTTTTCCCGCCACAACTATCAGTAAACTTTGCTTGGTCTCAGTTTATAAAAGAGACAGGACTTTTCTTTATTTGAAAATATAAGAGAAACACCTATGCAACATTGACATTTCTAAAGCTGTTCAAATTATGATGGACTTTCCTTAGGTATGATAATGAAGAAAATGTAAGTGAAAATTTATTTCTTTTTCATAACAAGATACCACTTAATTAAAAAAAAAAAGTCCTGCACTGAGCTGGCTTCTGGCTATTTTTCTAGTTTCAACTCTCATCACTCTTCCTGATCCTGTCCAGTGTTCCTCAAATGTCAGCCACCCTGAGCACCACCATGATATGTTTCTTAATATTTTTCTTTAATTCGACTTACTGTCTTTCACTTAAAGATATACCTTGATTTTTTAACATATAAATGTTATATGATATACAAATGATAACTTGGTTTTTTTTCTAATACATATTGAAATACAAAATTATTTTCTAAAAAAATCTCTGTGCAATCTTAAGTGATGACACACAGAACAGTTTTTTATTTTTATTTTTTTGGTTTCTCAAATATGCCATGATTCCTCACTGGCCACTAGGATTGCCAGATTTAACAAACAAAAATATAGGATGCCCTGTTACATCTGAATTTCAAATAATCAGGAAATAATTTTTTAGCACAAGTATGTTCCAAATATTGCATGAGACAATACTACCTAGGACATGTTTATACTTAAATCTTCTTCATTGTTTACTGGAAATTCAAATGTAACTGGACACCCTGTATTTTATCAAAGACCACAGCCTTCAGTATGAGACTACACCTCAACCCCAAGAAAACAAACATCCTCACAATTGGGCCAATAAGCAACATCATGATAAATAGAGAAAAGATTGAAGTTGTCAAGGATTTCATCTTACTTGGATCCACAATCAACATCCATGGAACCAAAAGGCAAGAAATCAAATGATGTATTACATTGGGCAGATCTGCTGCAAAAGACCTCTTTAAAGTGTTAAAAAGCAAAGATGTCATTTTGAGGACTAAGGTGTGTCTGACCCAAGCCATGGTATTTTTAATCACCTCATATGCAAGCGAAAGCAGGGCAATGAATAAGGAAGACCAGAAGAATTGACACCTTTGAATTATGGTGTTGGTGAAGAATACTGAATATACCACGGACTGCCAAAAGAACAAACAAGTCTGTCCTGGAAGAAGTACAGGCAAAATGATCTTTAGAAGCAAGGATGGCGAGACTTCATCTCACGTACTTTGGGCATGTTGACAGGAGAGACCAGTCCCTGGAGAAGGACATCATGCTTGGTAAAGTAGAGGGTCAGTGAAAAAGAGGAAGACCCTCAATGATATGGATTGACACGGTGGCTGCAACAATGAGCTCAAACATAGCAATGATTGTGAATGCATCTAATATGATTTAAGTAATATTTTTTGATAAATTAACAGTAAATTATCTACTAAGTCTCAATCTGTAATAAGAATAAGCATCTAGATAATGTCTAGCAATCTTGAAAAGTCAAAGCTTCTATAGAAAGATAGCATAAACAGCTAATATAGGAGTTTTCCTTTTTTCTTTTTAATTGAAGATAACTTTTCAGATGCACTGATTAGAAATATTTGGGCAGTAGAGTGGCTCATTGTTTGTATCCTTACAGGACTTAGTTAAAACTCAAACACTTCTTTGTGGTATAATATTTCTGAGGGAAAGGGACATTTGAAAAATAGCCTTTTTCTTCCAAAATATTGAGGTTACTCATTCTCCAATTCCCTAAGGTCATTAAGACCTGTTTATTTGCCTTTCTCTTGTGAATAAGGAAACCAAATAATACCATCTTCTTTCTCAATATGGAAATAACTCTTAACCAGAATTTTTGCCTGGGGAATTTCTCCAGCACTATAGCATACTGAAGAGAAAATTCTCTCTCTCTCTCTCACTCTTGCTATGTATAGCAAGATATATATATATATCTTGTTGTCCATTTTGACTCATAATGACCCCATGTGACAGAGTAGAACTGCCCCATACGGTTATCTTGGCTGCAATCTTTATGGAAGCAGATTGCCATTTAAATATATATACATATAACATATAATATCTTGCTTGTTCTTCATATAAACTATGGACCCAAGAAAGGGGTCCGTAAAAGTCTATGATTTTTAATTCATTTAATTCGAATGTTCAAATGCAAGAATACATGATTCTTCTTTGGAGGTGACTGGAAGGAGGTATGTATGTATATGTAATTTATATATCATATGAACATTACATATACTTTTTATAATTACTAGTAATTCTTTGGCCTTCAGTTGTATGAGCAGAGATATGCACAAATAAAAATATGACTGAAAAGGCTTTTTAAGTTAGAGGGCTTAAGGACATTAAATAGCATTTTAAAATGAGTCTTGGCATTCAGATTTTCTTAAAATACTATTTTTTGAAGTGTACATGAAAATATATATTTAGTAAGTGTTGAACAAATGAATAAAAGTAAATTTCTGTGTTTCTATTAGATAGAGTTTCAGACAATATGATATCATTCTTCTCAGAAGCCCAGGGTAGAAGGAATAGTCCTTAGTAATAAATTCTATTACTTTCATAGCGAAATTGTCAAAGAAAAGTAGTGGTAGAATTATCAAAGAAAAAGCTAAAGAGAATTTTAGAGATTGTGTACGAGGCACAAACTTCTCCTTTTAGCAAGGGAAAAAAAAAATTAAGATTAGTAATATCAAGAAGGAGCCATGGTGACTCAGTGGTTAAGAGCTTGGCTGCTAACCAAAAGGTCGGAAGTTCAAATTCACCAGTCACTCCCTGGAAACCCTATGGGGCAGTTCTACTCTGTCCTGTAGGGTCACTATCCTACAGACTCAACAGCAACTGGTTTGTTTTTGTTTGTTTGTTTAATAACAAGAAACAACTGATTTCCTAGGTGTTGACTATGGGAGGGGGAGGCTGGAGAAGAGGTTAAAATGTACTGTGGAAAATTGCACACCTTTGCTGTGCAACCTTGAAATTAACCAGCTGAGTGAATACATACAGGAGATTCAACAACTATTTTTTGATTAATTAACAGTGAGTTATCTACTAAGGCCCAATCTTTAATAAGCATCTACATAATATCTAGCAATTTCAAAAAGTCAAAATTTCTACAGAAAAATAGAATAAATAGCTAATATGGGAACTTTCCTTTTTTCTTTTTAACTGAAGACAGCTTTTCAGATGCACTGATTAGCGTATGTGTAGACAAATGAGCGTTTTGGCCATTGTAAATCTCTTCTTCTTGAATGTTTACATTAATCTAGAAGCAAATTTGGCCCATGTGACTTTCTTTAGTCTTCATTTCAGGGAGAGGGCTGCTATTAAACTTTTCCCATATTTACTGAGAATGGCACCGTGTTGTGTACAAGATATTAAAAAATCCTCTATTTTTAAAGGAACTTGTATTTTATCTGGTAGACTAACATGCAACCAACCAGTCAAAACAAAATGGAAAGTGTCTAGCCCCCATGCGAACTGCAATTAAAGCAAAGAAAAATACATTCCAACTGGATGATATGAAGACAGCTTCATAGAGAAGACAACAATTAAACTGAGGCTTGAAAACTGAGTAAGACTGGGAAAGATGGAAGGCATGGGAGTGCATGATGTGTTGGGAACATGAAAGCACTTACCAAAAAAAAAGAAAACAAACCAGTTGCCATCGAGTTGACTCCGACTCATAGCGACCCCATAGGACAGAGAACTGCCCCATAGGGATTCCAAGGAGCAGCCGGTGGATTCAAACTGCCCACTTTTTGGTTAGCAGCCATAGCTTTTAACCACTGTGCCACCAAAGCTCCAATAGGAGTTACGACCTGTTCAAAAAGGAGGGTTGGAATTCTGGTTGAGTTGAGATATGGTTCCAGACTCTAGATATGGCTGAGCTCTTGTGCAAAGCACAATGAAAGATATGTACTAAACACATAAAGAGATGTTGAATTGAATTGCATAGGTTTGTCCTGTCCCCTAAGCTTACCATGCATGCATTCTTATACGTTTTCTCTTCACTCAATAACTCCCCCTTTTCAGGTCTTAGTTACGATATTTTTATGAGAAAAATAAACGCATTTTTGTAAAATTATATAGAAGATGGAAAAGTAAAACAAGGAGGCTTGGTTAACATGGCAGAGTAGTTAGACGCTTCCTATATGCCTCTTACAACAAAGACCTGGAAAAACAAGTGATTTGATTCTAAGTGAACATCTGGCAGCCCTGAACAAGGCAAGGTTAAGAAATCCATCTGAGTCATATCGGAGAGGAAGACCATTTGGAAGAGGTGAGGGGGGCTACAGCTGCAGCAGCGAAACTGCAGAGACACTGCCACGCTGTTCCGCAGTGAAGCAGGCAAACAGCTGTGCTGTGCGCGCACTTGAGAAGCAGTGTCCACATCGAGAGAGACCCAGCAGCAGAAATTCTGCTTGGACACTCAGAACCAGTGAAGAGCAACTCCCAAGAGACTATGATAAGTACATGCGTGCACCCTTCTGCGGCAATTAAAAAAAAAAAAAAAAGCCCATTTGGGAAAACCTCTCTCCCTTTTACCTCCTACCTCTGCGCTCTGCACCGGATTTGGGAAACACCTCTCTCCCTTTTACCTCCTCCCTCCGCGCTCTGCACCAGATTTGAGAAAAACCTCTTTTCCTTTTACCTCCTCCCTCCCCGCTTTGCACCGGGAGTCCACTGGGCCGGAAGTAGATCCCAAAAGGCACCCTGACCCATTCTCCTGGCCTTGGAGAGGGAACAAACAAGCTTCTGGCTCCCCTAGGCCACGAACATGGGGTCAGCACAGCTCCTTTGCTGGCCACAGAAATCAGGGGTCTGCAGACTCTGAGTGCCTTACACCCCTGTATAGACTTGTGGGGACCATCTCAACAGCGTTAGCCCTCACTGCCACAGTACAGCAGGGAAAACAGCTGAAGTTTAACTTCAACTGCTTCAAATGTGAATGGGCAGATGTGTGATCCTCAAAACAGCCCTGCCCCTAAAGTGGGCACTTTTATCGATCTGCAGCAGGGTCTTGAGGACTGGTGGTAGCTCCTAAAGTGCCTAGTCACCTGCTACAGGAGTTCAAGAAAAACTGGTGCCTTCAAGTCTTTGCAGCCAACAGAGTGGGGTGCTCTTAGCCCAGCTGCAAAACTCACCTACCTATTCACCCTAGAGAATAGAGACACGCTTTTCTTTCAGACTCCCGGGGGCACCTGTCAGCCCCCTGCCTGGCTCAGCGCATGATCCCCTACCACAGCCAGAGTCCAGTGCCTGCACCAATCACCCATGCCTCTCTAAGACTGGGGGTGAGAGTCTACATCACACACTTGGTGACTGACTGCCTACACACCTGAGCCGATCCCATATAGGGTAATTTAATGGACTCTGGTGTGCACATACTTAGTTACAGAACTAACTACCTGGTGACAGGACATTAGAGATC
>NW_004444035.1:8904816-8906680 GCF_000243295.1 Trichechus manatus latirostris | reverse complement strand
CCAACAAAAAAAAGCCCTGGCCCGGATGGCTTCACTGGAGAATTCTAGCAAACTTTCAGAGAAGAGATAACACCACTTCTACTAAAGGTATTTCAGAGGACAGAAACAGACGGAATACTCCCAAACTCATTCTATGAAACCAGCATAACCCTGATACCAAAACCAGGTAAAGACACCACAAAAATAGAAAATTAAAGACTGATATCCCTCATGAACTTTGACGCAAAAATCCTCAACAAAATTTTAGCCAATAGAATTCAGCAACATATAAAAAAAAATAATTCACCTTGACCAAGTGGGATTTATACCAGGTATGCAGGAATAGTTCAACATTAGAAAAACAATCAACATAATCCATCACATAAATAAAACAAAAGACAAGAACCACATGATCTTATCAATCTATGCAGAAAAGGCATTAGACAAAGTCCAACACCCATTCATGATAAAAACTCTCAACAAAATAGGAATAGAAGGGAAATTCCTTAGTATAATTAAGGGCATTTACACAAAACCAATAGCCAACATCATCCTGAATGGAGAGAATTTGAAAGCATTCCCCTTGAGAACAGGAACCCAACAAGGATGCCCTTTAGCACCGCTATTATTCAACATTGTGCTGGAGGTCCTAGCCAGAGCAGTTAGGCTAGAAAAAGAAATAAAGGGCATCCAGATAGGTAAGGAAGAAGTCAAAATATCTCTATTCACAGATGATGTGGTCTTATACACGGAAAACCCCAAGGAATCAACAAGAAAACTACTGGAACTAATAGAAGATTTCAGCAAAGTTTCAGTATACAAGATAAACATACAAAAATCAATTGGATTCCTTTACACCAACGAAGAGAACCTTGAAGAGGAAATCACCAAATCAATAATATTTACAATAGCCCTCAAGAAGATAAAATACTTAGGAATAAATCTAACCAGAGATGTAAAAGACCTATGCAATGAAAACTACAAGACACTAAAGCAAGAAACCAAAGGAGACCTGCATAAGTGGAAAAACACACCTTGCTCATGGATAGGTAGACTCAACATAGTGAAAATGTCAGTTCTACCCAAAGCGATCTACAGATACAATGCAATCCCGATCCAAATTCCAGCAGCATGTTTTACTGAGTTGGAGAAACAAATCACCAACTTCATAGGGAAAGGGAAGAGGCCCCGGATAAATAAAGCACTACTCAAGAAGAGGAACAAAGTGGGAGGCCTCACACTACCTGATTTTAGGACCTATTATACTGCCACGGTAGTCAAGACAGCCTGGTACTGGTACAACAACAGATACATAGGCCAATGGAACAGAGTTGAGAATCCAGATATAAGCTCATCCACCTATGAGTAGCTAATATTTGACAAAGGTCCAAAGTCCATTAATTGGGGAAAAGACAGTCTCTTTAACAAATGGTGCTGGCATAATTGGATATCTATATGCAAAAATCTGAAACAAGACCCATATCTCACACCATGTACAAAAACTTACTCAAAATGATCAAAGACTTAAATATAAAATCGAAAACAATAAAGATCATAGAAGAACAAATACGGACAACGCTAGGAGCCCTAATACATGGCATAAACACAATACAAACCATAAGTAACAATGCACAAGCACCAGAAGAAAGACTAGATAAATAGGAGCTCCTAAAAATCAAAAACTTATGCTCATCCAAAGACTTCACCAAAAGAGTAAAAAGACAACAGACTGGAAAAAAATTTTTGGCTAGGACAAATCCGATCAGCGTTTAATCTCTAAAATCTACAAGATACTCCAAAACCTCAATGACAAAAAGACAAATAACCCAATTAAAAAATGGGCAAAGGATATGAACAGGCACTTCACCAAAGAAGATATTCAGGC
>NW_004444035.1:8883158-8903802 GCF_000243295.1 Trichechus manatus latirostris | reverse complement strand
GCCCAAGAGACAGAATGGGCCACATAAACCATAGACTTCATCAGCCTGAGACCAGAAGAACTAGATGGTGCCCAGCTATCACCAATGAATGTCCAGACAGGCAACACAACAGAGGGTCCCTGATGGAGCAGTAGAACGATGGGATGCAGAAACCAAATTCTAGTAAGAAGACCAGACTTAATGGTCTAAGACTGGAGGCACCCTGGAAAGCATGGCCCCTGGTCTCTCCATCACCCCAGAACTAAAACAATTTCCAAGGCCAACTCTTCAGACAGGGATTGGACTGGACTATAGGACATGAAGTGATACTTATAAAGAATGTGCCTCTTAGACAAGTAGATACAAGAGACCAAAGGGGCGGCTTCTGTCCAGAGGTGAGAGGGGAAGGCAGAGAGAGTTAGGAGCTGGTTGAATGTTCATGGGGAATCAGGGGCAGAGGGGAAGAGTGTGCTGCCACAGAATAGGGTGAACGGTTGGGGTCTCATAACAATGTATGTTAAAAAAAAAAATTCTGTATGGGAGACTAACTTGAAATGTAAACTTCATTTAATTACAACAATTAAAAAAAAAAGATTATTAAAAAAAAAAAGAAACCCATACAGCCTGACTCTAGGGCTCAAACTCTGAAGCAATATCCAGAAAAGTAACTAAGAAATAGTTGCACTTATGAGCTGGACCATCAAGGCAGTCATAGTAGGAGAGGTCAGACAGAGATAGAGACAGATACAGGAGAGTGCCTCTTTGCACAAGTTAAGATTTCCAAGGAGTTTGTGGTCACATAAAACCGAGAAGTAAAACAGTCAATCAGTGAATGAATGACATCAGTTAGTATCTGACTATGGGCATGATATAGCGTAGATAATTATCATTCAGAATTATTTTGGTCACACCAAAGAACTAGGAGTTGACACTGATTAAATGAGTTTAAACCACTAACCCTAAAGAAATACTCAGATCACTAAGTCCAGGAAAGGTACCGATGATGTTGAGACGTATGTGTACATGTTACACCTTCCTTGTAGTCCAAAAGGAAAAAAATAAAATAAAAATTGTACTACTCAAAAAACAAAAGAAAAGTAAAAGGAACCTTTTCTTCTCTGTCTCCATCACCTACTGCCTCACAGGGTCAGATCTGGACTGGGTCCCTTGAGACATAATGTGTTGTTGTTGGTTGCTGTTGACTTGATTTCGACTCACGGCAACCCCACATGTGCAGAGTGGAACTGAGTTCCGTAGCGTTTTCAAGCTGTGAGCTTTCAGAAGCAGATCACCAGGCCTGTCTTCTGAGGCATCTCTGAGGGGCTTCGAACCGCCAACCTTTTGGTTAGTAGTTGAGTGCTTAACTGTTTGTGCCACCCAGGGTCTCCCTTGAGTCACAGTATTTGTCCTTATTTGTTGGTGAGCCTACATTTACCATGTAAGTGAACTGCAGAAATAGCATGTTTTGTAAGCTGGTGAAGAAGGTCCTCTGTTAGGTTGGCAAAGCTTCATCTGACTGTATTTTGCGAATAACGGTTAAGTCCTAGTTTTGAACAAAGTATTAATGATAATAGGTTTTGACATGACTTAAATTTCCGGGCATTTCCTAAACATTCTGTGACTGTTGATTCTGAAATGGCGTTTCCACACAATTTCTGTTTCGATATGTGCCATTACTCAGTTTGATAAAATCCTGTTCAAGTTGTATTCAAGTATGTGAACGAAAGGTCAAATAAATGAGAAAGCCGAGACTGTTTTAGCAGAACCTATCAGTATTATTATCTGGAGCCCTGGTGGCACAGTGGTTAAGCACTTGGCTGCTAACCAAAAGGGCAGCAGTTCCAATCCACCAGCTGTTCCTTGGAAACCCTATGGGGCAGTTCTATGAGTCAGACTCGACAGCAACAGGTTTTTGTTTTTTTGTTTTTTTTAACCAGTATCACCATTATTGATAAAATAATTCAAAGTGCATGTTCTTCTCCTGAGGGCAAGTTAAAGGAAGGACTAAAAATTTTTATTCGAAATATCTCCTTGTGGACTAAAAGCGTTGATCCACTGCCGACTTCAGAAGTCCATCCAAGAGGAAAATAAGAATTATGATCTCATTATTTTTAAGATTCTGTTATTTGGTCAGCAAAATATAATCCAAACGTGAATTTTGCTATGGCTATAAAAATAGGAAGTCATTTAAATAATCTCAAGAAATGTCTTTATTCCATTTCAGTAGAATTCTAAGGGGATATTTCCTTATGCTATTGAAAATAAAAATATAGTGATACTCTTCTGGCAGATCGTTCTCACGAACTTTGTTTGGAAATTAAAACTAAACAAGACAAAACAACTCATTGTCCTCCTGGAAAAAAATAACAGTGATAGTTAAAAAAAAAAAAAAGAAAGAAATCAGATGTCCATTATTTGCCTTAAGATATTCCTTATGCTCTTGGTCAGAAATTAGTAATTTAATAGAACTGACATACTCTGAATGAGTATTTATAACAACCTCTACATTTAGTAACACAATGCACTAACGCATATGGAATATAAATGGCTATAGATGCAATAAAGTGCACTCATTGCTAAACTGGGGGGGAGTGAATACTGAGAATTCTACGAATTGTGTCACAGATCATATCTCTAGAAACATTGTTTTAGAAGCCCTCTGAGCATTTAGGATCCGCTTGTCTTTCTGAGGCCCTAGAACACAACGTGCAGTAGAAGGGTCAGGGGAAGAAGGTCACTGTCTCTAAGGGAAATATGCAAGCACCACAGATTCCGGAGTCAAGCTGCTATTTCCCACAACTTCATGGCTCCTCTGGAGCACAGGAAGGGAAAGAAAAATCCTTCTAAAAAATTAACCACATGTTAGTATTGAAACGTTGCCAGGAACACAGACAACCCTAGAGGGTTTGTTTCAAATCAGTATTGATGGAGCCATGTGGCGGGTCAAGAGAATGGTACATCTGAGTTCACAGGACTGAGTGCTTGTATTTAGACAAAAAGGAAACCTTGGAAAACAAACAAACAACAGTGGGAATGATACTGGCGACACTAGTGGTCTGACATTTTAGGTTACTGTAGAGTGGGAAAGTTGGTTCGCTCTCTCAATCGGACAACTCTCATTTCATGACATTCCTGCAGGCAGAGGGGCTGTGTTTGGGCAGAAGGCAGCGTGGGATATTACAAAACCCTCCTGGCAAATGAAACTGCTGCATTTTGCTGAAGTTTTTGAAGTACTGGCTCAACATCATTATCATACTCTGCCGCAGCAAGAATATGTCACATTACCACGGTCAAGTTGATGTTAGTTTAATGTAAATAAAGCAAAAATCAACTCCTTCACCCCCTAAAAAAAAAATCTCAGAAAGTATGGATCCCTTTTTAGGGATGGACCAATCTGATGGCATACAAATTGAATACCTGTCCTTGTTTAATATTTCACATATTTGTCTGTCAAATAACAGTCAATTTTTTCTTCCAGAAAGAAATTGCCGCTTTATGTATATAAACATCTAATATAAAAGCAGGAAAGCAGGAGACATTCAATAAATAAATTTTCGGAGCCTCAATATCATTTTCTAAATTACATATAGAATAACTGATGCCTTTGAATCACGGTGTTGGCAAAGAATATTGAATATACCATGTTCTGCCAAAAGAACGACCAAATCTGTCTTGGAAGAAATACAGCCAGAATGCTCCTTAGAGGTGAGGATGGCGAGATTGCATCTCACATACTTTGGACATGTTATCAGGAGGCACCAATCCCTGGAGAAGGACATCATGCTTGGTAAAGCAGAGGGTCAGTGAAAAAGAGGAAGACCCTCAACGAGATGGATTGACACAGTGGCTGCAACAATGGGCTGAAGCGTAACAACGATTGTGAGGGTGACACAGGACTGGGCTGTGTTTCGTTCTGTGGTACACACGTTTGCTCTGAGTCGGAACTGACTCAACAACACCAAACACCAAACAACAACATGGGAGCAAAAGGTTTTCACTAGTGGTATTTGGAACAATTGCAGTAGTAATTGCATATCAATATTTTTGTTATCTGAATATTTACTTCTAGATTTTAAGTAGTGTCTTCTTTTTATATTTCAGACTCTCTCTTAGTCTCCTTACCTCGTTTTCTCACTCTGTGCTATCTTCTTAATGAGGAGCACAGAATATAAAGCTAGAGGGTGGACTTGAGATAGGACTTAGGAGAGGACTAGTCGGGATAGACTAAGACAGACTAGGAAGAAAGGCCTGGAGATCTACTTCTGAAAACTAGCCAATGAAAACCGTATGGATTACAAGAGAATATTGTTCAATATAGTGCTGGAAGATGAGACCCTTAGGTTGGAAGGCACTCAAATACACAGTGGCCCAACAATGGACTCAAATATACCAATGGTCATGAAGACAGCATAGGATCGAGCAAAGTTTCAGTCTGTTGTACATGAGGTTGCCATGAGCCAACTGGATGACAACTAATAACACCACCACCACTAAGGAAAATGTAGATCTACAATTAGCTGTTGTTCCACCCAGATCTGTGTTTTTTCCATTGTTCCACGCACTTCATGTAGCATAGGGATTCTTGTATTTACAGCGTCATTGCCTAATTCTATATGTTTTTTCTTTCTCTTCTTTAAAAATTGTCACATTTTGTCTCCCGTCCTAAGATTTCCTCCAATTCTCTCTACGGTCATTAGAACTCATCTCAGGATCACTTACAGTGAGGCCCTATCTTAAAATTCTTTGTCCTATCATGGATTTTCCTAATTTTGTCCAGTTGTAGCCTACAACTTGTCCCTTCTAATTATTAATACCTCTGGCTTTTATCTGATGCAGGAATGACTCTAACTCTTGTCTGTACTTTGGGAGTAGCTGCCATTTGCTTGGATTCCACACTTCCTGCACTGTTCTCTTAGGACTACACATGAGGTGAGCTGGCGCTTGACCGCTCCCTTTGTCTACCCAGTTCAATGCCTCCTTCACAGCTAATGCCCTAGGTTTCCAGTTGTTTGTCAAAAATTTCACCAACTATCAATGTACTGGAGACCTGCTGGCACAGTGGTTAAGAGCTCAGCTGCTAACAAAAAGGTCAGCAGTTTAAATCCACCAACCACTCCTTGTAAACCCTATGGGACATTTCTACTCTCTCCTATAGGGTCGCTGTGAGTCGGAATCGACTCGATGGCAGCGGGTTGTTTCTAATTGTATGGAACTGGATTTTCTTCAACCATGCAAAGATTAAACAAATGTTTCTAGATCCCTTTCTGTCTCTGTTGGCTTGAACTCCATGCTGTTCTTGAGTTCACAATTCAGCTCTTTTCCAGCTCCACCTGGAAATACTCTATTCATTCTCCATGGTGTAATTTATGTGTCACCCTTTGTATGATTCCTTTCCCACCCACTTTCCTCTAGGAATTAATCAACCTCTTCACACTTGTCCCCTTGTTCTTATGTCTACTATAGTCATTTTTGTCAATTCCCTCAAATAAATTGTGAGCTCCTCATACCTTTAAATTGTATGCTTTTCTTTTGAGCCTCTTACAATTTCTGCCCTTCCTAGAGACAAACTCTTAACTCCTCTACTAGACTGAAGCTCTGGGACACAGGGATAATCTCTTATACTTTTTCATCCCTCACAGCATCTAATCCAACTTTGAGCAACTGGTGGTCACTCAATGTACTGAGTGCTTGACCATCTGGCCACAGATCCAGCAGCAGAGTTCCTCAGTGCTAAGGTCCTAAGGCCCTTTGGTTACAGAAAAGCAAACTCTGTGCAAATGGCTTTTTGAAACCAGAGAAGGGCTATGATGAAAGTTTGGGTCCCGGAAAGAGAGGCATTTAGCTGTTGTTCTTAGTCTTTATCTCCGCCATTCCTAGACCTTTTGGGCGTGTGCTGGTGTAAACAGACAAGGTGGCAAAAGAGGACTGAGGAACAACAGATGCAAAACCATTCGCTGAGTCTACACAGGTCGTGGGATAGGAGAACAAGGCCTTGGCAAGAGATGTTCTGTGTTCTACCAGAATCATAAATTTGTTTTAAGCATACACATGGGCCTAGATTAATGTTTGCCAAACTGGTATTCTGGGGATTTTAATGGGGATTTTTCACTAGGGATTTTAATAGGTGTGACTCGGAGGGAAAAAAAAAAAGTTCAAAAAATCAAATAAATTTGTGACACTGTGTTCTCTATGATTTTTACTTTTTACAATTCTTTATTGGAGCATTATAATATCCATGATAATATTAAAAGCTCTGAAAACTCCTGAAGTATATGGAATTGTTTTGCTTTATTTTATTAAGCATTTCTCAAACATATGTCAACATGGGGCCCTTTCATCCATTTGTTTGCTTTTCACAGAAAACCAGTTTGGGGAATGCTGACTGAAGTATTCCAGGGTGACTTGAGTTCAGAAGAAAAGATACTCCCTGGGAGACTGGCGAGTACCCTCTCTCCATCTGTTGTGTCTCTGAGAGGTAAGGGATAACTTGTCTAAGACAGATTTCCTTCAGACGGGCCTTCCAAGTAGAAATGTCCTCTGAGGAGTTCCCTGGATACTGGCCACAGCTAAATGCTTAACTAAATCAATTCTAACAAAGTAGTGCTTCTCAAACTTAAATAGGCACACAAATAATCCAGAGGTTTTTTTTTGTTTTTAACACAGATTCTTGTTGAGTAGGTCTTGGGTCTGAGATTCTGAGTTTCTAACAAACTCCAAGGTAATACTGATTATGCTGATCTTCTGAAAGCCCTTTGGTAGTAAAGGAGTATAATGCTAATGGCGTGGGTGAGACCTGGGAACTGCTGGGCCACCCTGGACCTCAGGCCCATCATCATTCCAGGAAAAGAACTGGTGCTCCCCAGTCAAGGAACGCTGGGATGCTAAAACAAGGCTGGAGTCAAGGTTCCTCAATGTCATACTCCTGCTTAGGTCCTGCTCTGCCTTCCCTGAGGGGTCCCAATGTGTACCCTTGAATGCGATGGGCCATGGTGGAACCCCACACCCACTACCACTCCTATCTCTGTGTTTTCCCCAACACATGCCTTTCTGGAAGGCCAGTGAAGGCTCTGCCTGGTTTTGCTTCTGTTTATTTGACAGTCTGTTAGTATAAATTTCCTGAGTAAGGTCAAAGAGGAACTAGGAGGTTTACTAAACTAGGTAATAGGTTAGGAAGGAAATACTCATATTGCTCATATTGTTCTTCAAAACATCCTCTATATAATGAACCAAAATCATTTTCTCTGTTTCTTCAAGCCCGGAGTCCCTTGACATTTGGTCCAGCCTTTTCCTTGGCCTGCTCACATGTCATGCTTAGTTTCTCCTTCACACATGGGCTCAGGCTGGCTATCCACGTATTCCCTTCCGTTTTAATTCTTACCCAAATTCCAGCCTACCGTAAGTTCTGCCTACTTCATAAAGCCTTACCTAACCACACTAAAGCAGGCGTACTAATGGTTTCTTATTTGGTTTCCAATAGTCTTGCCTCACAGCTAGATTTGAGGTTCTTTGAGAAGAGGGGGGCATATCTAAGTACTCTGTTGAAATTTTTTATTTTATTATTTTATTTTATTATTCTCTAGTTGTGTGGTCTTGGGCAACAAAGAAAATGCCTTAAGGATTTAGTTATCTCATCTGTGAAATACAAATATTGGACTCATTAGTGGTTTTCAAAATTTTTTGAAGATGTAGAACATTTCACAGAAAACTATCATATGGAGACGAAAAAAGCAGACTCTGGTAGGGCTGCAGGACACCCTGGTGGGGCAAGGGACAGCAGAGATCTTCCTCTTGCCTATCTCCTTACTCCTTATAAAATCTCTGTTGAATCTTAAAGTTCCATGGAACAGTTTAAAAACCACTGGACTGAATGATCTCTAAGGTTTTTAATGATGCTAAAGACTCTGACTTCAATTCTTAAGGGAATGTTAGTGGTTTATGATAAAATGGACAAACACAACATGACAAAAGAACAGAATTATAAGATAAAACTCACACCCCACAGTGGTTTTCAAAGCCTGGTTCATAGAACACATGCATCAGGTACACCTGTGGTGCTTTTTAGAAATGCTCGTTATTGGTCCCCTTTAAGACCTAGCAAATCGGAGTAGGTGAGTTCCGGAAATTTGCAATTTATCACATCTCATAGATGATGTTTATAAACTTTAACACCCGAAAACCAATGATGTAGAGCAGTGATCTTAAACAGAAGTGCAGATAAAGATCAACTACTGAATTTCTGTAGAATGCACTTAGCCTCTACCCCATAACTTCTGACTCAATAGACCTAGGATGAAGTCCAGGAATCTGTAGTTAAAAAAAAAAAAAAAAGAAACTTTCAGTAGTGATTTTGATGTGCTTAGATATACACCGTTTCTGTGGTTACGCATCAAGTTTAGCTTTGAGCTTCCTAGCAGTGAAAGCAAAAATGGGAAAGTTTTATGTAGCTTTCTCTGCACCTATCACAGGCAGGACATGAAGTAATACACCGTAAGCTTTTAATTTATTGGAGGTACTCCTGTATTTCTTCTTGTTGTTGACTTGTGTCATCGAGACGATTCCAACTGAAAGCAACCCTTTAGAACAGAGTAGAACTGCCCCACAGGGTTTCCAAGGAGCAGCTGGTGGATTTGAACTGCCAACCTTTTGGTTAGCAGCTGAGCTCTTAACCACTGTGCCACCAAGGCTTCATTATTTTATCTTGGTATCTCTTTTTTTGGAGGGTAGGGGGAGAGCCTCTAGCTTTAAAAAAATTCTGCTTGCTCAAAAGGCACGTAAAAATATTGTCAAGTAAGTGTAACTCCAAGAGTACCAAAATATTTGTTTGGAAACTATGTTAAAATTTAATAAGGTATAAATACTTTTTATTAATTATTGGGTAGCAAAAAGTCCAAAGGTCAAATCCCCATTTGTTTTTGATACCTATTATTTTTGGTTATAGATATCATATTTAAATGCTGCTTGACGCTTGAATGAGCTTATAATTGGTTCTTAACTTTGACTGAACATTAGAATTACCTGGGGAGCATTTAACATCCTGATACCCAGGCACACATTACATCAACACCCAGGCCACAAATGACATCAAAATCTCAGGAGATGGGACCCAGACATCAGTATTGTGTAAATCTCCCCCAAGTAACTCCAGTGTGGAGTCAACGTTCCTGCTTAGATCAATTAGAGGATTCAGAAGATCAGCTTGGCAAGGAAATGCATCTGGGAAAAGTTGGAAATGCAAATTCCCCTCCCTCTTGCAACTGCGATTTTCATCCAACAGGTTTATCTGAAAATTTAAATGAGATTGTGCTGCAGGTAATGCTTGAGAAACAAATACCATGAAAGAAATCAAACAGATTCTAAAAAAGAAATCCAGCAGTAAATGACTGCGCAAGAAGAAAAAACGTGATCTATATTTCCAATGCTGATGAATTACCCTCCTCCCGGGGTGGTGCAAACAATTAATGCGCTCAGCTGCTAACTGAAAAGTTGGAGGTTCCAGTGCACCCAGAGGTGCCTTAGAAGAAAGCCCTGGAGATCTACTTCTGAAAAATCAGCCGATGAAAACTCTATGGAGCACTGTTCTACTGTGACACACATGGGACCTTCATTGATGGCAACTGGTTTTGTTCTCTTTTTACCAGTGGATATGCTTATTGGTGATCCTTTAATCTGTGATGGCTGCCAGGTGACACTTGCACACTAGAGTCGAAGAAGCTCCTGAGTTACTCATGTGGGCTCAGCAGAAGACGTACTTGAGGGCAACAGACTACGGAGATATCTTAGGTTCATCTTTTGAAGAATGACTTTTGGCTTATATTTTGAGGTCGTGTTCATTGTATTCTCTTTTATCTACTGCAATTTTGAAGGTGAAAAATAGAAGATCTCTTGGAAATATACTTTCTCCATTGAATAAAAAATTGGCTATCAAATTTCCTTGTTAAAAATATCTACTGACTGGAAAGCAGTCTTAGGTTGACGTTTGAAAATCATGGAACAAATCAAATTTAAAATCTGTCATCACACAATTTTGATAGGTTACTAAATTTGACCAAAATAAATCCACTAAAACACAAATTACTGTAGATCATCAACTGGATAATGTTGTGTTACATTGACAATGAGACCTGACTCACTGTTGTCAGTTTCATAACAGACATTTATGCATTTCCTTGACTATAAGCAGATGCCGATGGGAGAGATCCCAAAAAATTGGTATGCCAGGGAACTGTGATCTAGTTTGGGAGCAAAACATACATCTAAGGAAAATTAATGTAAACAATTATAAAACAAAATATCAACAATCACAAAATGATATAATACATCAGGTATGTGCTCATGCTCATAGGAACACTAGAATTCTCATTTTAATCACACAATTTTATCACTTGAATACACGCATCAGGTTTATTTCCACTCTATTAAACTTTTACAGGAGAATTATTCAATTCCTTTCGCTAAGGAAGGCAGTGCTCCAATCAATTTTATCGTTGATCTTTGCTTTATACCATTCAGGGCTGGGAAATCTCTTCCACTTACAAGAAGATATGTTGGTAATGAGTAGTATGACAAAGTGCCTCAGTGAAAAGCAAGTAAGAAAAAAAACTAAAATGTGTTATTTAATTTTGGCAACTAGAAGATCACTAGTGACATTTGAAAGAGTAGTTCCAGTAGAGTGTTGGCATTATAAGACAGACTCATGTAAAATGTAAACAAGAAGTAAGAAAATTCAGACAATGATAGTAGACTGGTCTTGCATAAGGCTTGACCTAGAATGAAAAAAGAGTTCTAGGGTGGCTGCTATAGGGTGATGTGCTACTGAGGCACGGATCTCTCATTTCCTTTCCTTTCTCTTCCTTTGCCTTCCCTTCCCGTCCTTTCCCCTCTGCCTCCACTTCTCTTTCTTTTTCTTTTTTAAAGATAAAGGAAACTTTAATCTTATTTATACATTGAGGAGAAAGTGCCAGTTTAGAGGGAAAAGTTATTGATACAACAGAAATTTAGGAAAATCGATGGAGTAAAGTCACTGAGCAGGTAAGAGGGGATTGGATCTAGAGTACCAGTGAAGGCGTTTAGCTCTAGGATGGAGGAGGATTCCCATTTCACTAAAGCTGAGATGAAGAATTCATGACAGGTATGTACATTTGAGGGAGAAGACAGGAACGTGAAGGAATTTTTTGACAG
Organism: Trichechus manatus latirostris; assembly: GCF_000243295.1. Lineage (NCBI taxonomy): Eukaryota > Metazoa > Chordata > Mammalia > Sirenia > Trichechidae > Trichechus > Trichechus manatus. The sequence goes on along the minus strand of NW_004444035.1, from coordinate 8,892,645 downwards.
ATGTCTCTATTTTCTCTTTGAATGAAGAGGCAAGATTACCTACTGAAAGTGCACAAGGGTGAGGGTGCCCAGTAAGGTTTGGGGAGTGTGCTGAAAGGAATCTTTGGAAAAGCCACTGTGGGGAATGTGGCGTCACATTTCCACAGAGGAAACATCTATGAAGGCAGCGACAGGGCAGGAAAAAGCCGGGATTAAGGGCTATTCCAACAATCACAGGTGACTGTCCTATATGTGAAAAATTAAAATAACCAAGTCTACTTTTCTGATAGTTTCATATCGTTAAAAAAAGTTGCTGTCTAGCTGATTCTAACTCATAGCAGCCCTACAGGACAGAGTAGAACCGCCCAATAGAGTTTCCAAGGAATGCCTGGTGGATTCGAACTGCTGACCTTTTGGTTAGCAACCGAGCTTTTAACCACCGCGCCAAGGCACCAAATATATAGATAAGAAACCAGTAATTTAAGTTTCCCCTTCTCAATCTAAATAATTTATTAGCATTTTCTTTAGAACTATAAAAGTGTATAGGCATGGGAGTAAATTACAATCTGTGTATGTGTACATGAACACGTGTTTGTATATTAGAGAACAAGACAGACAGAAAGATGATGTGATTGGAGAATATGGGTGGGTGTTAGGATGAAATTCAATTCCCTTTCCACTATGATATTCTATTAATTGAGTCATTATTGAATATCTGTGATACACAGGGAACTATACTACCTGTGGGGGAAATAAAAATACAATACCTTTGAAGACTTGGGAATTCGAGATGCAATTACTTAAACTTTAATAAAAATGTAAGGCAATATCTGATAATTCTTCAAAGGCCATAATAGTGAGTTGGAGTGAACTGAGGTTTGTTTAAGAAAAATAAGACTTCCTTAGGCAGAGAAGAAAAGGCGGGCATTTCAGGTGGGAGACGTCAGATGAGCAGAGATGGGGAAATAAAAGACGTGTATGGGATACAAGGAAGAGACTTCTTAAATTTGTAAAAGAATCACAAACAGTGTCAGTCGATCTATTTCTTGAATTTACGTTTGAACTTTAGGTTGCTTGAAAGCAACACATAAGCAAACCGACAGGAAATGTAGAGTAGAGAGTAAACATCCTGATTATTTCACACTTAAACACACTCACAGGGAGCTGAAAGCGATACACACATTTTCTGACGTTGCTGTTGTTGTGAGTTGCTGTTGAGTCCGTTCCAACTCACGGTGACCACGTGTGTGCAGAGTAGAGCTGCTCTATAGGGTTTTCAAGGCTGTGACCTTTTGGAAGCAGATTGCCAGGCCTGTCTCCCGAGGCGCCTACGGGTGGATTCCAATGGCCAGCCTTTTTGCTAATAGTTGAATTCATCATTTGCACCAACCAGGGTCATTTTCTTATAAACCCCTAGACCCCATCAAAGGAGTCCAAATGTGAAGGCTACCAAGGTAGAGATACAGATAATGAATTTTAGAGCTTTAGTCCAATGTTCTTAATTATAAATGAGAAAACTGAGGACTACAGAGATAGGTGTTACCTTCCCCAAACTAATTAACAAGGAGCAGGGACCGGAACCCAAGGGTCGTACTTCCCATTGCATTATTTTTTTGGTATGGTTTGAATGTACACGCAACATATGCGCTCTGTAAAGATAAACTAGAAAAAGAGACCATTTTACTCCTTGAGTTTCCCTTGTTGCATTTCTCCAGCAGGTTTTGCATTTTTCCTGAAAATAACATCATATCAAATTTTACCGTCCTGTATTCAATTACCTATCAAGACTTAATCCCTGAAATGAGAAACTGTTGGTGCACAAAAACGACTGACTCTTTTTCGATCTTTATTATTTTCACTTTTCTAGACTCTCCCATAAGACAGGTTCTTTGATTTTTTTTTTTTTTGGAAGTCATTGTTTGGATAATTGGGGCCTTTATAAATTTTAAAGTTTCTTCAGGAGTAACTAATTTTTTTTTTTTTTACAACATTTTAACACACATCAACTGGACAATGCAGAAAACAGACAAACTAGGGAGGAAATTGTACTTTCCCAGAGTCCTACTTTATGGCTCCATCTTCTGAAATCTATCGCCATATAAAATGTTTCATACTTATAATGGTCTATTTATTTGGCATGTTGGCCAAATGCACAGAATATTTTTTAAAAATCATAGACTGCTAGAAATGTGACAAAATATTTGGCCACTGCACACTTTATATTTGACTCTTGAAAAAGGAACTTTTCCTATAATTTTGTGCTTTTGGAGGCAGAGGGGGACAAAGGTTATATGACTCAACTCTTGTCCTTTAAGGAGCCTGAGGGTTTTTTGTATAAAAGATTCCATAAAAATCTGCATTTCTAACAATATATATTAAAAACAGAAACTTTGAGAGACTAATTTTTTCATTTATAGTCACATAGTTTTGAGTTGGCTGTCTCCAGAAATATACTAAACAAATTTTAGAGATTAAATATGACAGCCTAATTTGTTGCATTCTAATCTTTCTTCTCTTCTGGAATCTGCCAACCTTATTATAATTTTTATTTTTATTTTGGATGAACTAGAAAAACTGGCTCTACAAGTATTTCAGTTATTTAACAGCTTTGGTTTGACACTGTCATTTACCCTAAAACATCAGAATAGCTTTCACTCACCTCTCAAAGATTCTCGAAACACTGCAGGCCCACTAAACTTCTACTTTTCCTCAGAGTTTCATCGTCCCCACCTCTTTTTATGTTCTTCCTCGTCTATGTCATTCTTACTGTTTCTCTAGTTGACAAGTTGAGAAATGAAGGTTCTAGCAAAGAGACACCATTTTCCCTTGCAAACATTAATCAAGGTGAAGTGAAAACATGGGGTGAAGATGAAGAAAACGGAGTGTATTCTGAGGCCTGCGGCCGGATTCTCAGCACATTCTGGTGGCTTTCTTTTAGGTTCACTTTGATTTTTCATAGTTCCAGAACATGAAAGTAAATATTTTGGTCAATTGAGCATCTTTTTAAAGTTGAAATACATCTTTTATTTTCTTACAGTCAAAACACAGAACTCTATCTTACACATGATCTAAGCCAAGAAAATCATTTTTGCATTAAGTAATAAGGTTTCCTTTCTCGTGATTAGTTCTATGTTTTTTTCTTTCAGCAAATCACATCAACACGCATGACCTCATGTAATGATTATGCCTGGGCTTAGAAGGTCCACATGCTTACGTAGAGCAAACAATATTGCTGTATTACTCTGGTAACTAGCTCCCAGGGACCACTGGAGTGGCAGGCCTGCAGAGGCATCTGAGGCTAGCTTTTAGGCGAAAGTCTGGGTACAGACGATGTGTTTAAAACTCCCAATCTATGAAATGTCCTGCCAACAAACACCGTCAGGTCATAAATGTAGTACAAACTGATTTGAATAACAGAATCGGGAGGCTTCCTGGGATCTCTGAAGGCCATTTGAAACTGACACAGCTCTGAAGCTGAGCTGCGTGTGCTTCTGACAAATGGCTCCCGGATTGGTTTTAAAACTCTCCGGGACACTGAATAACTTGGAGATTCTTATAACGGTCCTCAGGAGGAGTGGAATCGTGTGCTGATTTATGCTGCATATAGAGGCTGTCCTCTTTTATGGGACCGTACAGTTAGCTGGCGCATGAAACTGACATTGTCCTTTAGTGTCTGTCTCTGAGGCAGAGGGTCTCAGCACTGGTTGCAGGTTAGGAAAACCTGAAGAACTTTAAACAAACAGGAAAACTGAAACTCAAAACCCGCCCCAGACCAATTAAATCAGACTCTCCCTCTGGGGCCCAGCACCGGTGTTTTAAAGACCTGCCCAGAATTGAAAACCACTGTTGTAATGCATGGCCTTTGCTGGTGATAGATGTTAAATCAATAATTGTCTTTGCGTAGTCTGATTGTAGAGGGTATACTATATATATGTATATGTATGTGTATATATATATTATATATAGATAAGAGCCCCGGTGGTGCATGGGTGAACAGTTCGGCTGCTAACCAAAATGGTCAGCCGTTGGAATCCTCCAGCCACTCCTTGGAAACCCTGTGGGGCAGTTCTGCTTTGTCCTATAGGGTCACTATGAATTGGTAGTTGTCATAGTTCACTCTTAGTTGCCTCCCTGCAGTCAGTTTTCAACAAAACAGCCAGAATGACTGTTCTAAAACAAATCAGATCATGTTACCTTCCCCCATTCAAAACAATTCAAAGGCCTCCTATCACTCAGAACGCAAATTCACCCTGGCCAAGAAGTTGCTGTGACCTGGCTTATCCTAGGAAAAACCTCCTACCACTCTCATGTCCTCTGCCACCCTCCTCCCACTGGATTTCCAGCTGGGTTTTCAAACACACCATGTTGGTTCCCTTTGCCAAGAAAACACTTCCCTGCTCTTCCCAAGGCTGGCTTCCTCACTGTTCTCAGGTCTCTCTGCTCAGGGGAGCCCTGGTGGTGCAATGGTTAGGTGCTCGCCTGCTAACTGAAAGGTTGCAGTTTGAACGTACTCAGCGGCTCCATGGGAGGAAGACCTGGGGATCTGCTCCCATAAAGATTAAGCCAATAAAAAACCAAACAGGTTGCCATGGAGTCTATTCTGACTCTTAGTGACCCTATAGGATAGAGTAGAACTACCCCATAGGGTTTCCAAGGAGTGGCTGGTGGATTCAAACTGCCAACCTTTTGGTTAGCAGCCAAGTTCTTAACCACTGCACCAGCAGGGCTCCACATAAGGATTATAGCCTAGAAAACCCTATGGGGCAGTTCTACTCTGTCACATGGTGTCACTCTAAGTTGAAATCAAATCAGCAGCATCTAGCAACAGCAATAACTCTCTGCTCAAATGTCATCTCCTCATAGAGGCCTTTGCTCACTGTCTAAAGCAGCTACAGCCTCCCATGATTACTCTCTGTCCACTTTCCCTGATTCACTGCACTTACCAACACACACAATACCCCTTGCAAAGCAAGGGCCAGCAAACTTTTTATGTAAAGGGACAGACAGTAAATATTTCAGGCTTTGCAACCCATATGGTCTCTGTCACAACTCGACTCTGCTGTTATAGCACAAAAGCACCATAAAAATTTAAAAAAAAAAAAAAACCCGGTTGCCAGCGAGTCGATTCCAACTCATAGCGACCCTACAGGACGGAGTAGAAATGCCCCATAGGGTTTCTAAGGAGCGGCTGGTGGATTTGAACTGCGAACTTTTTGGTTAGCAGCAGAGCTCTTAACCACTGTGCCACCAGGGCTCCAAAAGCACCATAGACAACCATAAACAAATAAATGTGGCTGTGTTCCAATAAAACTTTATTTATCAAAACAGGTGGAAGGTCAGATTTGACCTGTAGACTGTAGTTTGCTGACCGCTGTTACATAAGTGAGATTTTTTTCCACATATTTGGGTTTGGGTACTGCATTTTCTGTGGCATACAAGTCTCTCCACTTTTCTAAAAGCCCGAATTAATAATACACTCAAGTGTAAGTTAGCAAAATTCCAGTGTAATTGTATTTGGAGCAATTCTGATTATGTTTTTCAAAGCTTAATGGGAATATACACCTTGTATGGTCTTTTTGAGTCAAAAATCCTTTGAGGGCTAAAACTCAAACTCGTTCTTACTCTTTAGTACTTTGGGGCTTTGTAGCAGATCGACACCAAACGATTATACCTAGTTGTTTGTGACTTCACAGAGAGAAGTATTATTTCATCAACTGAGTATCTCTAATCAGCTGCCAGAACAGCCCTTGATGACTCTGTCCTTTCTAAACCTGCTTCATATAGGAAATGATGTCTTTCCCTCGCAGTTCAGCTTTGGTGAAGGAGATTCTGATGTCTCTAAATACAGTTGCATGGTGGAAATGATTTTTCCATCAGCCTTTTGAACTTACTGTAAGTAGCCTTCCCAGCAGGAAGTATCATATAAATATGACCATGAAGTGATCATATAAATAGTTCAGTGTTCCTCAAAGTGTGTTCCACTGAACCTTGGTCCTATGAGATGATAATGGGTAATAGGAGGGACAATTTTCTGGGTTAAATAAATTCGGGAAATACTAGTATCTTTACTGCTGGACTTTCAGGACATTTATATTCTTATTTATTATGAATTTTCAAGAAGGAGCTAGATTATGCACAAGTATCTCTTTTTTTTTTTTCTTTTTTGACCACAGAATTCTGCTTTTTGCAGAAACAGAGTTTCATAGAATCCAATTTGAGAAAAACAGAATTAAATCCTTATGCCTGCAAAAGTTACTTAATAATCTCTGGAGAATTCCTTGTTATTGGATTACCAAATTTCACAAAATACTACTGACACAAACTGCTTTGTCTTGTATTATTATAATTTGAAAACATGTTAACTAATATAAATGGATATATAACTTTGTTTCCCTATAAAAATATCCAATTTCCTGTCTCAGCTCATGCTGATTAGCCACACATCTCCATGGAATCTAGAGAGTGATATTGTTTTTAATATTTAAAAATTTTAAGAAAAGGTAAAGGGACCTTGTTGATTTTTTCTGACATGATACTTCTAGTTCTTTCCATATAATATGGGAGCGCTTCAAAATAGGTCATGGTTATTGTTGTTGTGGACTGCTGAGTCAATTCATACTCACAGCAACCCTGGATGACAGAGCAGAACTGCCCCATAGGGTTTCCTACGCTGTGATCTTTACAGAAAGAGCTCTTACGGTGCAATGGTTAAGTGCTGGGCTGCCAGCCAAAAGGTCAGTTATCTGCAGCTACCAGTGGCTCCAGGGGAGAGAGACCTGGTGATCTGCTCCTGTAGAGATTTCAGCCTAGGAAATCCTAGCGGGCAGTTCCACTCTATTCTATAGGGTCACTATGAGTTGGAGTTGACTCAATGGCACACAACCACAGCAATCTTTAGAGAAACAGATTGCCAAGTGTTTTCTCCAGTGGCGGTGATGGTGGGTTCGAACCTCCGACCTTTTGGTTAGTAGCTGAGCACTTAATCGTTGCGCCAGTAGGTCTCTTCAGGTCATAGTAGTGAATTAAAAAAACAGAAGTCCAATAAGAGAATAGTGCTCACGGAACTTAAGATGAAAAAGTATAACAAGATAATTCGGTAACTAGCGGAAAGGATTAAGTTAAAAAAAAGACAAAAGACAGGAAGAGCAATAATTACTTCTTTTCAGCGATAATTTCCTTTTCACGACTACTTTACTAGCACGTTTATTCCTTATTTACTATCTACATATATACTTAAAAATATTTTGCAAGAACACAGCTTTATTCACACTTTCTTAGAAAGTGAATTCTAATTAATCACGATATGTGATATACTGTCAAACAGCATAAACTTGAAATAGATCCTAGAATATTCTACCAAGCTACCGTCATGAAGAATTTCATTCATCTTCAATATATTTAAAATCCCCTAAATGGACAATTGTGTCTAGTTTAAAAGCCAGAAGAAACGTGGTATCCTGTGTACATTCTTTCATCCCCATTTTGGTCTATTAACAATTTGAGTTGGGACCAAAAGAGAAAATGAGGAAATTGCCAGAAGCACAGACACCAATTTTACTTTCATTAACCACAGAATGCTTCTAGTGTTTAAAAAAATAAAGAAAGAAATACTATATAAAAATGTTTTAATCCAATGTCCTGAATTTGTCTGTTAGCTAGGTCCTCCACGGTTTGTTAAATTATGCGACCCTCACATGAAATCACCCCTCGTGGCCATTAGAAGCTTCAAGGGAAGCTGAAGTTCTAGCCTGAAACAAAAAACCCCTTGCCATGGAGTTGTTTCCAAGCTACCCTATGGGACAGACTAGAACTGCCCCATAGGGTTTCCAAGGAGCGGCTAGTGGATTCAAACTGCTGACCTTTTGGTTAGCAGCCAAGCTCTTAACTACTGTGCCACCAGGGCTTGAAGTTCTAGACTAGCATTTATCAAAGTGAATTCTATCAAACATTAATTTCAAAGAATACTAGTAAGTTTTTTCATGAAAAAGGGATCCTAGGAGGTAATTAATTAGGGAAACACTGGGTTAAACACAGGCAAATAGATCTCTTTGTTGTATAATACTCCCAATCTTTGAAAGATATTTAGCATTTTTGTTGTTGTTGTTAGGTGCCACTGAGTTGGCTCTGACTCATAGTGGTCTTACGTATAACGAAACAAAACACTGCCCTGTCTTGAGCCATCCTCACAATCACTGATGTGTTTGAGCCCACTGTTGTAGCCACTGTGTCACTCCACCTCGGTGAAGGTCTCCCTCTTATTCACTGCCCTCTACTTTACCAAGCGTGATGTCTCTCTTCAGAGATTGGTTCCTCCTGATGATATGCCCTAAGTAAGCAAACTAAAGTCTTGCTATCCTCTCTTCTTTGGAGCATTCTGGCTTTACTTCCTCCAAGGTAGATTTGTTTGTTCTTCTGACAGTCCATGGTGTATTCAATATTCTTCGCCAACACCACACTTTGAATGCATCAATTCTTCTTTCATCTTCCTTTTTCGTTGTCCAGCTTTCACATGCATATGAGGCAACTGAAGATACCATGGCTTGGGTCAGGCACACTTTAGTCATTAAACTGGCATCTTTGCTTTTCAACACTTTAAAGAGATCTTTTGCTGCAGATCTACCTAATGCAATAGGTCCTTCGATTTCTTTTTCTTTTTTCCCATACAAAAATTTATACATACCTTGTTATGTGACTCTAATTGCTCTACGCATACTGTGACAGCACACTCCTCCTTTCCACCCCTGATTCCCCATGTCCATTCAACCAGCTCCTAACTCTCTTTGCCTTCCCATCTCACCTCTGGACCGAAGCTGCCTGTTTAGTCTCTTGTATCTACTTGAGCTAAGAGGCACCTGCCTCATGAGTATCACTTTATGTCCCAGAGTCCAGTCCAATCCCTGTCTGAAGAGTTGGCCTTGGAAACTCTTAGTTCTGGGCTGATAGAGAATCCTGGGGTCATGCTTTCCAGGGTTCCTCCAGTCTCAGTCAGACCACTAAGTCTGGTCTCTTACTAGAATTTGAGTTCTGCACCCCACCTTTCTGCTACTCCAGCCGGGACTCTCTGTTGTGTTCCCTGTCAGGGTTGTCATTGGTGGTAGCCGGGCACCATTAGTTCTTCTGGTCTCAGGCTGATGAAGTCTCTGGTTTATGTGGCCCCTTCTATCTCTTGGGCTACTGCTTTACTTTTGTCTTTGGTGTTCTTCATTCTCCTTTACTCCACATGGTTGGAACCAATCGATGCATCTTAGATGGCTGCTTGCAAGCTTTTAAGACCCCAGACATCACTCACCGAAGTAGGGTGCAAAACATTTTCTTAATAAGCTTTGTTATGCCAGTTGACCTAGATGCCCCCTGAAAGCATGGTCCCCAGACCCCTACCCCTGCTACTTTGTCCCTCAAAGTGTTTGATTGTATTCAAGAAACTTCTTAGCTTTGGTTTTAGTCCAGTTGTGCTGACTTCCCCTGTAGTGTGTGCTGTCCTTTCCTTCACCTAAAATAATTCTTATCT
>NW_004444035.1:8881949-8883058 GCF_000243295.1 Trichechus manatus latirostris | reverse complement strand
AATTTTTCATAGTATTCTGTTATGATTCTTTTAATTTCAGTTGAGTCTGTTGTGATATCACCCATCTCATTTCCTGTACAGGTTATCTGTTTCCTCTTCTATTTTTCTTTTGTCAGTTTGGCCAATGGTTTATCAATTTTGTTGATCTTTTCAAAGAACCACCTTTTGGTCTTGTTAACTCTTTCAATTGTTTTTCCATTCTCTATTTCATTTAATTCTGCTCTAGTTTTTATTATTTCATTTCTTCTGGTGCCTGTAGGCTTCTTTTGCTGCTCTCTTTCTACTCGTTCCAGTTGTAGGGTTAATGCTTTGATTATGAGCCTTTCTTGTTTTTGGATGTGTGCATTTATTGCTATAAACTGAGCTCTGAGCACTGCCGTTGCTGTGTCCCAAAGATTGTGGTAGGATGTGTTTTCATTCCTGATTCTATGAATTTCTTTATTCCATCCTTAATTTCTCCTATAACCCAGTAGTTTTAGAGCAAGGTTGTTCAGTTTCCATGTGTTTGATTTTTTCCCCTTGCTTTTTCTGTTGTTGATTTCTTCTTTTATGGCTCTATGGTCAGAAAAGATGCTTTGTAATATTTCGATGCTTTCGATGCTTTATGGCCTAATATGTGGTCTATTCTGGAGGATGTTCCATGAGGGTTGGAAAAGAAAGTATACTTGGCTGTTGTTGGGTGTAGTGTTCGCTATATGTCTACAAGATCAAGTTGGTTGATTGTAGCATTTAGCTCTTCCTTGTCTTTGCTGAGCTTCTTTCCGGATGTTCTTCACCAAAAGTGGTATGTTGAAGTCTCCTTCTACTATTCTGGAGATGTCTATCTCTCTTTTCAGTGCTGTTAGAGTTTGTTTTATGTATTTTGGAGCCCTGTCGTTGGGTGCAAAAATATTTATTATAGTTATGTCCTCCTGGGGTATTGACCCTTTAATCATTATATAGTGTCCTTCCTTATTCTTTGTGGTGGATTTTACTTTAAAGTCTATTTTGTCAGAGGTTAATATTGCCACTCCTGCTCTTTTTTTGAGTGTTGTTTGATTGATATATTTTTTCCATCCTTTCAGTTTTAGTTTGTTTGTGTCTTTAAGTCTAAGGTGTGTCTCTTGTAG
>NW_004444035.1:8827703-8881632 GCF_000243295.1 Trichechus manatus latirostris | reverse complement strand
ACCAGTCTTTTATTTCTTTATATTGCCTTGACTTCCTCTCCATAAGAAAACTCTAAGTCGACATTTATTAAGTCCCTCTTTCTTGTTTTAATGTTGTCATCTTTTACATATTGACATCTGTTTCCTATTTTCAGTGTTTTAGCTTTGATTTCCTTTTGCGACTTCCTCATCTGGGTTGATATCTGGTTGCTCCGTTCTGTGTTCTAGTCTTGGGTTGTTATCTGATGTTACTGATTTTCTAACTGGAGGACTCCCTTTAGTATTTCTTACAATTTTGGTTTGGTTTTTGCAAATTCCCTAAACTCCTGTTTATCTGGAGACGCCCTAATTTTGCCATCATATCTGAGTGACAGTTTTGCTGGATATATAATTCTTGGCTGGCAGTTTTTTTCCTTCAAGGCTTTATATATGTCATCCCATTGCCTTCTTGCCTGTATGGTTTCTGCTGAGTAGTCTGAGCTTATTCTTATTGACTCTCCATTGTAGATGACTTTTCACTTAACCCTAGCCGCTCTTAAAATTCTCTCTTTATCTTTGGTTTTGGCAAGTTTGATTATAATATGTCTTGGTGACTTTCTTTTGGGATCTGCCTTGTGTGGGGTTCGATGAGCATCTTGGATAGGTATCTTCTCATCTTTCAAGATATCAGGGAAGTTTTCTGCCAGCAAATCTTCAACAATTCTCTCTGTATTTTCTGTTATCCACCCCCTGCCCCATTCTGGTACTCTAATCACTGGTAGGTTATTCCTCTTGATAGAGTCCCACATAATTCTTAGGGTTTCTTCATTTTTTTAAATCCTTTTATCTGATTGTTCCTCAAATAAGTTAGTGTCAAGTGCTTTATCTTCAATCTCACTAATTCTGACTTTCATTGCCTCAATTCTGCTCCTAGGACTTTCTATTGAATTGTCTAATTCTGAAATTTTATTGTTAATCTTCTGGATTTCTGATTGCTGTCTCTCTGTGTATTCTTGCAGACTGTTAAATTTGTCAGTATGCTCTTCTCTAATCTTTTTAATTTCCTCTATCATGTGTTCTGTATTTTGCTCAATTTCCTTCCTAATTTCTTGAAGAGTTCTGTATATTAATCTTTTGTATTCTGCCTCTGGTAATTCCAAGAAATTTTTCTCCTCTGGAAAATTTCTAGGTTCTTTATTTTGGGAGCTTGCTGAAGCCATCATGGATTGCCTCTTTATGTGACTTGCTATTGACTGTTGTCTCTGAGCCATCAATAAGTTATTGTATATATTTATTTTATGTTTGCTTACTGTGTCCTAGCTTTTGTTTTGCTATGCCCAAATAGGCTGCTCGTATGAGCTACTTTGATTATTGGCACCTTTGAAGCTCTAATGTCCTGCCACAAGGTGGTTAGATCTGTTACTAGGTATGTGAGCTCAGGAGTCCTCCCATTTCGCCTGTATGAATTCAGCTGAGGTGCCCAGGTAGATAGCCACCAAGTGTATGGTAAGGCTCTCACTAACAGTCCTAGACAGGCTTGAGTGATTGGTGTAGGCAGAGGCATCTGGCTGCAGCAGGGGGACAATACTCTGAGCAAGGCAGGGGGCTGACGCCTGCCCCCGAGCATCCAGGAGGAAGGCGTGTCCCTGTTCCCTAGAGCACGTAGGTGGGTTGGTTTTGCAGCTAGACTATGAGCACCTAATGCTGTTGGCTGTAAGGACTGGGGGGAACCTCTTATTCATGGGCCTCTATCGCAGATGGCTAGGTGGCATGGGTGGAGCCACCAGTCCTTAGGCCCCTGATGTGGGTAGGTGAAGACCCTGCTTAATGGGCAGAGCAGTGTCAGATGTCAAGAACCTACCACTTCACAGCTGAAACAGTTGAAGTTAGAGTTCTGGTATATACCCTGTTGTACTGTGTTAATGAAGGCCTATGCTATTGAGATGGGCCCACACAAGCCTATGCAGAGGAAACGCACTCAAAGCCCATGAATCCTTTATGCTCGTGCCTAGGCAAAGGAGCTGTGCTTACCCTGGGTTCCTGGCTTAGGGGAGCTGGTAGTTTATTTTTCCCTGTTTGTTAATTTGTTCACTCCCCAAGGCAGGGAGAATGGCTCTGGGCGTGTGACGGATCCTGCTTCTGGCCCAGGGGACTCAGCAATTGGTGAAGCCGTTCTGGGACCCAGTTTAGAGCAGTGAGTGGGGAGGTAAATGGGAGAGAGGTTTTTCCCTAAGGGGGGTATTTTTGATCCATGCGGTAAGCCATATGTGAGTACTTATCTTTCTTTGAGGGCGGCTTCTCACTGGTTCTGGGTGGCCGTGTAGACTCTCTGGTGCTGGGTCTCTCCCGGTGCAGAAAATGCGCCTCCCGAGTACCACCGCTTGCGTGCCTCACTGCTGACCCCCGAGCTGCTCAGGCCTGAAGGGCTCAGGCTTTTGCTGGGTCAGGTCTGGCAACTCCTCGCTGCTTCCAAACCGTCTCTCCCTCCCCCTGCCACTCAGTCCGGTTCCTCAACTCTGTCTTTGATGTTCAGGGCTCCCAGATTGCCATATATAATCGAATCACTTGTTTTTTCAGGTCTTTGTTCTAAGAGGGTCTGCCGGAAGCATCTGACTACCTCTTTTGATTTCTCGACTGCTGCTTCCTTGGGCACTAATTGTTGATCCAAGAAGAATGAAATCCTTGACAGCCTCAATTTCTTCACCCTTTATCACCATTTTGTTTATTGGCCCAATTGTTAAGATTTTTGTTTTCTATATTCAAAAGGCAGATGTAGTATATAGCATTTCTATACCATCACTTTGCCAAAGGGGTGGCTATGCTCTTTAATGTCACATGTGTGGCATTTCTCTTTATCCCTTTTACTCAGGATTTATTGATCTATCTTATGTGCGAGTTTAGCCAGCAATATATGGTTCTACTGTATAAATCTACTCAAAAAGTATTGTTTTAGTCATACCCATAATGTAAATATAACAAATATTTTCTAATCTCGAAACTAAATCCATAATGTAAGTTCCTCTCAAAAAGCAAAGAAAAAGTACTTCAGTCATAAGCTCTGAGTGTAAATTTAGAATTCTCAGTCTTAAGAAGATCTTATCAAATGAGTCATAAAAGTAAGTTTCTAGTTATTGATGTTCTAAGTTCAGGTGCATTCTGTATTTCCAAAGAAATGAAGAAAAATATTATGATTATAAAATTTTATGTATTATTTGTCAAACCAAAATAACATTGAGTTTTTGATTAATGCAAGCTAAGGTATTTGTCGCCTCACAAATTTTTCTTGATTCAGTGATTTTTTGTTACAAAATACAGTAATGCCTATGAAAGCCAGATACTGTGTAAGGTGGAAACCTGTCAACAAGGAAAACTCAAATATTTTCCACTAAAACAAGTGACAGAAAAGTCGTAAGACTGCATCCTGTCAAAGGCAGAAAACTTGGGATACCTGGAAAAACAAGGCAGTCCCATCGTGTTCCCACTCTCACCAGTTTTGCTATGTTATTCCACTGCACTTCCATTTAAAATTACAAGAATGAAAGCAAGTATCATTGAATGTTAGAAGAGGTTCAGGGTGATCATTTGCTGTATTTAGTGATAACTGTATGCCTTGAAACTAATAAAAGCTTTTAAAAAATGGTCAAATTTCAGTAATAAAGTTTAGTCGGATCACTCTAATTAAATTTCTTTACTAGTTTGCACACTTTCATTTTCTCCATTCTCTAACCGCAAGCTGTATAGGAACTAGTCCTATTTTCTTTATTGTCAAATTAACAGACAGAAAAACCATGCATGGCTTTAGCTTTTCCTCCTGTTCTTCCTCAAATGTATACTTCATGACATCTGACTAATACAGTGCAGGAATCTAAGTATTTATTTATTGCTGAGCCATTTGTTCTTTTAGTTTTTATTGCTGGCCTTTTGAATGTAATAGTCTTTTTTTTTTTTCCTACTTGCTATAAGATTACCTTTTTGACTTTTTAAGAGTTGTATCATGACTTCCCTACAAGTAAGTATCATTGTATTAGTTCTTATTTCTGTTTGTAGCTGTTCTTGAGTTTGTCTTTTATCTCCTTTGAAATATTCTTGGCCATTTATTTTTCAGCTATTGCTTCTGCCTTTTTTTCTCTCCATCCTCCCTTTCTCAAATTCTGATTACTTTTATGTTAATATTTTCTCTGTGTCTCTGTGACTCATACTTTGTTTTTTTGTTTTGTTTTACCTCTGTGAATAACTCTGGTTACTACTAATTTTCCAGTTCACTGCTTCTTTCACTGGTTAATTCTTTTGTGTAACTCATTTATTGAAATCTTTATTCTAGTCATGTAGTGTTTACATCTAGAATTTTTATTTGATTCTTTTTTAATTTTTTCCCATATAAAAATTTATACATACATTGTTATGTGACTCTAATTGCTCTCCCCATACTGTGACGGCACACTCCTCCCTTCCACCCCTGATTTCCCATGTCCATTCAACCAGCTCCTAACCCTGTCTGGCTTCTCATCTCACCTCCGGACAGAAGCTGCCCATTTAGTCTCTTGTATCTACTTGAGCTAAGAGGCACACTCCTCATGAGCATCACTCTATGTTCCACAGTCCAGTCCAATCCCTGTCTGAAGAGCTGGCCTCGGAAATTGTTTCATTTCTGGGCTGACAGAGAATCCAAGGGTATTTGATTCTTTTTAATAGATTCCTCTGGAGAGTTTTATAGATATCTCTGTGGCTGGTGGGTTTGAACCACCACCTTTTGGCTAGCAGCCGAACACACTATTGTTCGATATTCTTGAAAATATTAATTACAGTTTTTTAAAGTCCATGACTGACAACTCTAATATTTAGATCATCTTTAGGTCGCTTTCTATTATCTGTTTTACTTTGCTTCTGTTTCTTGGTATGTCTGGATATTTTTGATCATCTGCTGGACATTTTGAATAAAATATTATAGAGACTCTGGATGATATTTTCTTTCTTCAGAGAGAGTTTGGCCTATTCCTTGGTAAGCAGTGTAGTAGGAGCGAATCACATTAATTCAGTTAGGGACTGAGTATACTTTTGACAAAGTTGAAGTATTTGTAAGATTTTTCTCTCTGGTTCACCCTGAGTACTTCTCTGGTGCCTGCAACAGTAGTTTTTTGTTTTTTCTGTATTTATTTTCCAGCATTACTATTATTCTTGGTGGGAGCATGGATTTGTTACAACTTTTTTAGCATAACCAGAAGTTGGAATCTCTATTTGATTTTAACTTGACAGATTCTCATAGACTTCATGAAAATTTGAGAAATTAAACTGTCACAGTGTTGGAAAAACTTAGAATGAACTTCCTGGCCATGTGATTATATAGATATACTGATTTGGTATTTAAAAAGAACACATACACACTGAATCTTAAAATGTGGTAAAAAGGAGACTTAAAAGGGAAACAAATATATCTTTAGGGGAAAACCAATCAAGGAACTCTCTGAATCTAAGAAGAACAAAAGCAAGACATGAAAAATTTTTGGAAATTACAACTAAAGAAGAAAAAAAAAAAAAAACGCTGCTGTCGAGTTGACTTCAACTCATAGTGACTCTATATGAGACAGCAGAACTGCCCTATAGGGTTTCCAAGGAGCGGCTTGTGTATTCAAACTGCTGACCTTTTGGTTAGCAGCTGAGGTCTTCACCACTGTGCCACCAGGGATCCAGAGAAGAAAATAATTTGTTTGAAAATTTCCAAGACAATGATCATGTAACTGATGATTTTTCAACACCTTTATATTAGATTGGCTACCATAAGGACTCAGCTGAACCAACACCAGTACAAGGGGGAATTTTTTTTTTTTTAAATAGCGGAAATTATGGTATTTAAATTAAATGAAAGTCAAAGCCTGCCTCCAAGATGGCAAAGTGCTAAGAGACTTAATTGAGTTAAAGAAGCATTGAAGTCTGACAAATGAAAATGCAGAGCAAAACATTTTACTTGTCTTAGATGCAACATAAAGCTAAATTGGAAGAAAAATCCATTAAAGGCTATTCCTTATTCAGGAGAATGTGAAATTTGCAAATCTAAAACATCCCAAAATTGAAAGAAATTACTCATCCCATACATTTCTTAAAAGTGAAAGAACCAGAATAAGCATGTATAAATTCATGTATTCTCCAAATTTCGTATTTGCAGGAAGAAAGAAAGAAGGAAGGAAGCCGAGAGAAGAAAGGAACAAGGGAGACAGAGAGAGAGCAAAAAGAAGGAGAAACAGATTCTGGGTTTGCTGTTATTGTAAACTCTTGGTGTCTTTCCATTTTTGTCAAAAGTCAGTCAGCAGTTGGCCCCAGACTGCTGTAGTCATCACATCTGTAACCAGGAAAAGAAAGCAGAGTTGTTTGGGCGGAGAGGCAGAAGGAGAGATGGGTGATCTGAAGAAAGAAGCAGGAAGCTCTCGGTACTAACAAACACAAGCCTGTACTTCAGAAGCCAAAGTGCAGATAACACAGGCTAGATCTCCACAGAGTTCACAAGCCCAAAAACTGAACAACAGCTGCAGAGCCCACAGTACCTGACTTTCCATCCTAGATCCAAAGGTATACACACAGGCACAAGGGAAGGAACCATCAATCGTTAAAGCTGTTACCTATAACAACCCATAAGAGCAGAACACCTGGTTAATTCCACAAAAGCTTCAGTCACGGTAGGGACAAAATTAGTATCCATGACACAGTGATGACAGACTTAACAAGACTTCATTGTAGAGAGACTCTTTTTGTCAGTGATAACATCCTACCCTGAGGTGCCACAGCTATAAAAGAAAGGAAAATAAAACAAAAGTATATCAGACACCTCTTTTTCTTTCTAGGTTAAAATCAACCAAAACAGATGCCATCCAGTCGACTCAGACTCATGGTGACCCCACGTGTGTCAGAGCAGAACTGTGCTTCACAGGGTTTTCAATGGTTGATTTTTCGGAAGTAGATCTCCAGGTCTTTCTTTCTAGGTGCCTCTGGGCGGACTCAAACCTCTGACCTCTCAATTCAATTAGCAGCCAAGTGGATTAACCAACCATTCACACCATCCAGGGACTCCTTTCCCAGGTTAACAGAAAAAAAAAAAAAAAACCACCAAACCATTGCCATAGAGTTGATGCTGACTCATAGCGACCCTATAGCACTGAGTAGAACTGCTCCACAGAATTTCCAAGGGGCTGCTGGTGGATTTGAACTGCCGACCTTTTGGTTAACGGCCATAGCTCGCCATAGCCCTTAACCACTGCACCACCAGAGCTCTTTTTCCAGTAGTTGCTCCTTTTTAGTAGTTGCTTAAAAATCTGAGGAATCTGCGTACTGAGCCACTGAAAGACATTCTCCAGGGAGTCAAAATTAATTAAGCATGTACATATATGGCCTACTGGGAGATACAAAAAGCCCACATTTCCGACCTTTCTGCCCATATTTAACATACTTCATCTCTAAGGGAAAGACTTAGAGAATCTCAAGAAAAGAATTAGGGAATGGTTTAAGCTGTTACTTGTAATATAGTTGTTTACTGAAACAGTGGTCGGTCATTGGTAAAATTCCTTACATACATAGTCATTACTTGAAGGACTGTGAGAAAAGACTTAGTAGCACTTCAATTACAATTAAGAAAAACAAAATAAAAGCAAAGGACATCTGTTCTGTATTCTCAAAATACAAAAGTAATAATCTGCTTCCTCGTGAATCCCTAAAGTAAGTCTTACAGTGTTCAGTGAAAGAACGATAAGATGAGGCACGAGGTAAAATATGGAACACGGACAAATATTCCCTAACTGAGAAGCATAAAAAATGTGATGGTAGAAAATAATACTTGTCCTCAATATCAATGAAATTTCTATCTTGCTGAAGTGGTATCACGTAGAGAACAACTCTCAGGGATATAGATATATAATTTATTTAAACAATATTGGAACAAAATTTACTTTCATGCATAATATACTACTTTTAGTATTTAAATCCATTTATTCCTTTTTGTTTGCCATTTGAAAATTGTAAGAAACGTAAAAAATGACACTCGTTTCTGTTTTTCTTCTCCTGATTTCCACAAACCCTTCCCAATGGGAAAAATCGACGCTGGAGATCACGGCCTAGGCATGTTATTTAGTTATGACTAAGTTTTAAATCATCATACACTGGGGGCAGAAACCTTTGGCCCTGTGGCTATTTAAAAAAAATCAACAAAAAGAAAAATCCAAGGCTTAGTTCTCATGTCTCTTGTGGTTTTCAAATACTCCTGCAAACCTTTACTGTTTCAGAGCTCTAGCATTAACGAGTATGTCTGTTGAGTCATAACTTATTAACAAGCCATTTCCTAAATGTTGAGTTTTTGAATCAGAATCCAGTTGCCTCCCCTAGAAATAAAATGATCACCCGAATTCTACTCATCTCCAATACTGAGATAAAAAATACCATCTGTTTTTACTAAACATTTTTTGTGTTATTAACTGTTAATATTACATAGTTCTTATGTTTTCCTATTAAGTCTGTGATTTTTGACACTAACTCTTTATCTGACATTGAATCATGTCTATTTTGCATAAACTGGTTCTGGTTCAGGTGAAGTGTGGTCATGCAGAGCCAGTTAGCCATACATTTTCCAATACTTCATTCTTACTGACCGTCAGTTTTCACTTAGCTAGTAAGTGGTAGAGATGTGATATTTGCCCAGGCTTCAGAGTCTTTGCTGTTAATTACTTCTCAATTCTATTTTAGAAAAGAAAAAAAAAACAAAAACAAACTCACTAGATATTAGGTGTTTATTTCTGCTAGGTGATCAGCATTACAATAAAATGTGTTTGGCTAAAATTTTGTCAGTCTGGCTCTATGCCAAGGATAGGCTAAAACTAAAGGTGCAAGAACACGGAAAACAGTGTTTACAATATTTGTTGCTATTCTGGAGTGGAAGGTGATGTTGCCGTTGTTTGTTTGTTTTTATTTGTTTTGTGGTTGTTTTTAATTTTTTGTTTCCAATTAGGCTAGTTACCTTGGTTATTGTGACACTTTGAGAATCTTTTCAAACTAATGTCAAACATTAAATATGCCACTCGTAGAGTTAACATTTTCAGAGAACATATGTGCACATTCTAATAGTCCCGGAAGGATTTTAGAATGGTGTGATAACTTCAGTATAAAATATATATATTTTTTTAAATTTCAATTTTCTTGGAAACTGCTTGTAGCCAACTTGGTTCACATCTGTGATTCTGGCTGGGAGAGCCTCTTACCCAGATGACTCATGCCCCTTTGGAATTGCTCAGTCCATGCTATGTCACTGTGGGTATCCTCTTACATTCACATGGAAAACATGTTGGTAATGATTCATGAAACCCTGGAACAGTGGTGTGTTCTCAAGCAATGTTCCTGGAATATTCTAGGGTTGAAACAATGGTTTCCTTCCTGCAGCTCCTGAAAGGTCTTTTAGGAGTAGTATCTATATTGTCCTTCTTAAAATAGTGTTCCTCAACAGTGTTCAGTGTTTTTCTTTTTAACTTCAGAAAAATTCTATCTTGGTTTAAAACATTTCTGGTGCAGATGATGTAGCTTCTAGTATACTGCCACAAATGGAGAATAAACAGTTTTTGCAATATAATTTTTTAAATCATTTCCTGGGAGCTATGGGAGTTTTCAGGGACCCTGGCTTCCCTGATGGATCTGTGCAGCCATTTTGTTCTGTGACTAGGATGAACTCAGGCAACTGAGGCCAGTTTGCAGACATTTCATGGATTACTGAGGATACCAACTTAATGAACATCTTATACCTAACAAGCCACAATCATTCCAGAGGTTAACCTTACAAAGCAATTAAGAAAAATCATCCCAGTATTGTGAAATGACCTAGAATCGAGATCACTGGGCTTGACAAAGACTCTTTTTCTATGTAGAAAGCTAAGTATACTGTTGGACTTCAGTAAATAATAGCCTTTGGTGATAGGGAGATTGGTACATAGCTCAGCTTGAATGGAGCTGACATAATAGAGAGGGGTAGAGGTGCCCTTTGCTTTGCAAGAGGAAGAACAAGGAAAGGTCATTTTGGAATGCATGGAGCAGTATTTACCATTATCAAATGAGGGGTAATTGTCTCTTACAAAGAAGAGACTGTGTTGGAATTTGCTTTAGATAATTCTCAAGAAGTGTAGTTGTCAAACTTTTATCTATTATTTACTAGATCTTGGATGCAGATATAGGGCAGGATTTGGGACTCTGACACAGAGAGCTGAATTCTGTGCTGTCCTTCTGCATGCTAGTGGCAGGTTGTGGTTTCAGAAGCACATCACAGCCTGGATCAAGAACACAGTGGTGTTACCTAATTAATGAAAACTCAGTCTGGTGACAGCTATAAGTTGCTAATACCAGATGACAGGTTTTTCCCAAGGCTGTATTATTGTGGATGTCTCAGTAGCTACATGTGTCACTGGGATTGAAAATTTTTATTCCCTGAACCTTATAATAACTCATAAGACTTTTGATAGCATTTTTGTATAAACTTAAGTGAATGTGCATTAAAGAACCTGGGAGAAAATCTACAGTAGCATATTACTACACTTAAAGGTAAGCAACTGTGGAGGATTTAGTTTGAAAAGAAAATTAAAATTTGAAAAGTAAATTTATTTTTACCTGAAACTGTACACTTTTTTTCCCAAATATTGTTTCTTTGCTTAGAATAAAACTAAATGATATTTTGAGGACGTCATATTTTAAGATTGGAAAGTTTTCACAAATGACCATGGACAAATTTTTTCTAATAAAATTATAATTACAACAGAAATAAAGGATATACGTGGGTCAACTTTTCTTAAGGTAATTATGAGTTAATTTTAAAAAAAATAGTATTAGGTCATGGTTATTATCTACTTCTACCCATAATTTGACTGACCCCGGTAATTTTATCTTTTCTGGAACTTAAACTTCACACAATGAGTGTAAAAGCGTTACTCAATTCATGTATTCTACGTATGGCTAGAAGAGAGACTGAAGCAATTTCTACTTGATGTCAAAATATGCAGGCATCTCATACCAGAATCAATGTTATGATTGCTATAATTAACAGAATTTTTACTTCTTAGCCACTTGCTGAGGCATCAGGTACAAATAACTATTACATAATCTTCAGAAGGAAATCAAGCGGCTAATATAAATTATTGCTTTATTATCCAGTTTGAGCTGCTTGGGTACACTTCACTAATCACAAATTGTCTTAGAATTAAAACATATTTTCCCTGGCACCTTTGCATACTGCAAAAATACTAACCACAACTCAAGAATGCTGATCAATTGTCATACATCTGATCAACCCAAACCATGTTGATCTCCTCTGGCAAAATCTTTAGTTTCAGGGTTAGACAAAGACTGCAGTCTCACAAGATTGGTAGTTCTGGAATTGATGGGTTTCCCCATGGGGATATTCCAACATGGCTGCTTTATCCAATTGCCTGCACAGCTGAGCTGAGTGCAGCTTCCAGATGATAGCAGCCGTGATATGAGCAATAATAAGGAAAGAATAGAAGTAGCTTACAGTTTCTTGTTCTTTACGCCTTCCAGAATGAGTTCACAGTCATGAACTAACTTGTTTCATACCATACCCCTATCAGCTCACTTAATCTTTTATTTGTCAGAGGAAATGAGAAATAAGGTAAGTGACTGGCCCAAAGTCACAATGACCTTCTTCAGGATTTTTCCTAGAATAAGAAGATGAAATATTTTAAAAATGCATCATTATTTACTCAAATAAAGGGGAATGGAATGTAACTATATATAGATAGTAAAAGGATAACTAAAACCAGATTTATTTTATTAAAAAAAGATGAAAAAAGTAGAGAATCATTTTATGGGTATTCCTGTTTTGGTTTGTTAGAATTATGAAAATAGAGAAATTCCTAAGATGTTTATTAATAGAACAGATGGCCCAAGTTATTGTACTTCTTTTCAGGTTAAAACACCTACTGAGCCTGAACTGAGCAGTTACTTCACTTGTATGGCCTATGGAAGCAACAGCTCATGGGAGATCACACCACTATTCTCAAAAGAATATACAGAAATGCTATTAGCTTGACTAGATTTTCTTTTTGCTCAACTATCATTTGAAAGTCAATAGCATTTAGCTATCATTGTAGAAATGTCATTATATCAGAATTAAATTTAATTATAAGAATGCCTTCTGTTATCTGCTAAAACATGCATTAGAATATAAAAGATAGCATTTTATTTCCTTTGTTTTGGCAAATAAGTATATTTTGAAGTTGTCAAAATTACTGCCTTCTTTTTTCTTCATGTCGTCTCAGATGACAACTAAAAATGGGAGCACACTACAAAACCTTCCTCAGAATGTTAAATTATTTTGATATATAGGTAAAAGTTCAAAATCCTCCTCCTGGTTAAGTGTCAAAATTAAAATGTTTCAACCATCAGTGTACTAGTATTCCTTGAATATGGCATTTAATAAAAAAGTGTGGTGAAAAGGCAGGATTATTTTTTGGACTACGTGCAGTTTGGCTTGTTCATGTGGTTGCAAAAAACAAATGTTTGTCCAACAAAATGCTGAGAATCATGTCTCCTGGGAAACTTACACAAGGTTATAGCTTCGGGAGCAAAAAAAAATTCTTGTAAAGCAAACCAGCATGTAATATGAGAAAGTAAAGAAGTGGTTGGGGAAAATATCTGATTCTGGTAGTTGAAACATCTATTAAAAGAAAAAAAAGGTTACCGTCTTTCTAAAATACTATATTTCATATATAAAACACTTTCATAAAGTACATTGTTTTCTTAGATCATTTTCACCAAGTCCCTGAGAAGGCAAACAGAAACGATCAAATTCCAGCAATATTACAGAGTATGGAAAAGGTAGACTTGGAACAAAACAGTCTGATGCGTACATAATAGTGAAGGAGGGATAAGAGAGCCTTTAAATGTTTCTAGAATGTGGCGTATGTGGGACAGTTTGGTGTGGGGTAGTCAGGTGATAAAGGTTATGGGGGACAGCTGTTATTTTCATGAACTTTGGGATCACTGTTGTCGTGGTTCACCACTGAATTCCGATTACGAGCACTGTGTCTAGCTCATGGTAGGCTCTTAACAAATGCTTGTTAAATGATTGAACAACTAAATAGTAACAATCTAGATCAGACAGAAGTACAGCCAGAGTGCTCCTTGGAAGCCAGGATGGCAAGACTTTGTCTCACCTACTTTGGACATGCTATCAAGAGGGACCAGTCCCTGGAGAAGGACATCATGCTGGGTAAAGTAGAGGGTCAGCGAAAAAGAGGAAGACCCTCAAGATAAATCGACGCAGTGGCTGCAACAGTGGGATCACACACAGCAATGATTGTGAGGATGGTGCAGGACTGGGCAGTGTTTCATTCTGTTGTACATAAGATCGCTATGAGTCGGAACCAACTCGACGGCACCTAGCAACAACAACAGATTAGACAGAAAGTGAGAGAACTGATTTGAAATCAGGACACGTGGACAGTTCATCCTCAAGTAGGTAGAGAATCAAAATGACTCCTTTGTTAATAAAAATAAACATTACAAATCATGAAAATATGTACCTTTGGTATAGAAAAGGGAGGAGGTAGAATATTGTCCACAAAGAGTCCTACACCTCACTTTTCTATCAAAACATTTGTGTCAGATCACGTCACTTCTCTCCTCAAAACCCTCCACAGTCTCCCACCTCATTCAGTCACAGTGAAGCTCAAAACCCCCAGGGTTCCTTCTGTCCCTTCATCTCTCGGATCTTATATCCCATGGCTCCATCAGCTCACCGTGTTCCATGCACACCAGCCTCCACAGCCCCTATCTTGGACCTTTTGTGCTAGCCAGACCCTCACCCACACCCGGAAAACCTGGCTCACTCCCTCATCTATCTCAGGTCTTCACACCAACGTTGCCTCTCAGTGGGTCCTTTCTGGCTCTCCTGTCTAACATTATGTTTCTTGTCTCCTGTCCTGCTTTATTTTGCTCCTTAGCATGCACCACTGTATACCACACCACTTATTTTACTTACACACATTTTATATTATGTCTTCCTCTTTGCAAGGTAAGCTCCATGAGGGTAGGAATTTTTTTCTCTCCTGTATTTTTGTTTGTTTTGTTTTTGTACTCCAAGCCTTTAGAACACTGTTCGGGAGACATTTGTTGAATTAATGAATAAGAAAATGCATAAATTAACTAAATTAAAAAAAAATTAAGGGCTCTCTGGCTGAACTTTATTACCTATTTGCTGTCACTTCCAAATTTTTTCAATATGCAAGTTGGTTGAAATCACAGATATTTTAATTGTCAGTTAATATGCCTGGTTCTAAACTGGTGGGTTTTTCCATCTACAGATGTCTCCTTTACTTCGTGTCCCTCTACCGCTGCCTTCCACTCTGCCCCCTCCTTCCTGTACACATGTTTAGCCTCACACTGAGCAGTATTTGCAGACTAATAGTTTACACGTGAAAATTTCTGCCCTGCCTCTGTGGGCCTTGAAAGCAGAAATGATGCACTGTATTTCTTTCATATGAGCTTTGACATTTTGTGATGTTTGACACTTACAGTGTTCGACTTCCAGAAGAACGAACAAATCTGCCTTGGAAGAAATACAGCCAGAATGCTCATTAGAAGCGAGAATGGTGAGACTTCATCTCACATACTTTGGACATGTCATCAGGAGGGACCAGTCCCTGGAGAAGGACATCATGCTTGGTAAAGTAGAGAGTCACGAAAAAGAGGAAGACCCTTGGCCAGATGGATTAACACAGTGCCTGCAACAATGGACTCAAGCATAGCAACAACTGTGAGGATGGGGCAGGACTGGGCTGTGTTTTGTTCTGTTGTACACAGGGTCGCTATGAATTGGAACTAACTTGGTGGCACCTAACAACAACAGATCCCCCAAATAAATATGGTCCTTGGGGCCCCTAAGATTTGAAAGCTAGGATCAGCAACAAATAGAGAATCACTAACAGTGATTGAGTTCCTATTATGTTATTGTTCTAGGTGATTTCACAGACTGTTCCAGTTGTATATCAAGCTGCAGAAAACGTATTCAAGATGGCAAAATTTCATCTGCAGCATTATCAATGCACAACTTACTTCATTTTGTAGTTGTCATCATTGAAAACACTGTCCATTTTTACAACACAATCCTACATTTGACTTGGATATCTGGGTTAAACTCCAAAATTGGGTTTAAAAATCTTTGTTTGTGATACATTTTTATTTCCATGCACAATTCTTTGGCTGCACTTAGCATTTTGTGCGTGTGTGTCTCTCTCTCTTTCTTAGAGGGCTGTGAACGCCTTTGCCTGATGTGAGCACCACGCTCCACTCACACTGTGCTTGATAAATTCTTACTGACTGAATGAAGACAACGTTGCTTTAAGAGTCACCATTTTCTCTGTCAATTTTCTTGAATTATTTAAAATATGCTCCTGTCAATCACATGTTATTGTATATTATAAAATAGGCTCCTGTCATATTATATCATAAGAATAATCACTGGAAGGCTTTTAGAAGTTGAATTAGGAGAGATGAATGTAGAAGTAACATCTACTCTATAAAAGATATAAAAAGACGTAAAACATTTTATATCAGTGGTGAGAGAAAAAAGAAAACGAGCATATGTATTTATTTTTAAGAGAGTAAGGAAAATTCAGTTAATGATATACTTTGACATTACAGAGAAGGCTAAGGATACTAAGAAGAAGGAAACATGAGCAGTTTTCTAGAGAAATACCAACGTATAAACAGATAATGCAAAACTAGACCATGAAAGTAAAATCCTCTTTGGGAGTCAGGCCACCTTAGGAGGCAGTGGGAGAAGGAGAAATGGCCTGGACTTGATGCCAAAACTAGTTCAACAATGCACTTTAGCCCCACTTGCCCACCCCCAAAGAAGCAATCAAATTTGTTGCATGTATAGAAGGCAGAAAAATGTGAATTTTCTTAATCATCACTCTTTTGCCTACCTATTATGGAGCAGTGTGGATATAGTTGAAATAAATAAATTATTTATCATTAATTTTTTCCAAAAATACTTTATTAAAACATAGAATAGGTTCAAGAAGAACCTACACAAACGATATTGTTAGCAGTGCAGGAATAGCTGAAAAGCTGCTAGAGTATCTGAGAGTTTTCAAGATGGAGTTGCTGGGATGTCTCATGGCTGAAGGCACTGAAGCAGTCAGCGGATACCAGAAACACCCTCTAAATGTTGGGAAAGAACGATCGCAAAGCCCTTTTAAAAAGAAAGCAGAATGCCGTCAAGGAGCTGTAGAACACGAAGTTTGAATCATGTGTGGAAATACTACGATCAAATACTACCAGAGTTAAGATTTTAATTCTAGCCAAAATTTTGAGCATTATCTTTATTGCTGTTAGGGGTATAACTTCAATGGAGCAATTTTGGCAAGATCCAGAATTTAGAGTTGGAAGGAACTTTAATGATTATTTAATCTCACCCTTTTGCTTTATAGATAAGGGACTTGAGGCCCAGAGGGATAAGGTGATTTGTCCAGGGTCAAACTGGGTAAGAATTAAAACATGGAACTCCTAACTCCCAGCCCACTGCTATTTCTACTAATAGGACTTCAGGAAGTTTTGATCTTTTGAAGCCTTGATAAGATATAGTCGATGAATTGTTCTAACATGGGGTGAGCCTACTAAATCATTCTCTTGTTATTTGATATGCTAAGTTGGCATTTGAGAAAACTACAAAATATCACTTTGTTCTCTATTACTGCAGGGATCACGTGGTATAATATATGAAAATTATTGTCTGAAATTAAATCACTACTACTATTGTGAAATCACAAATGTTGCTGGCACTTCACGGGTCAGTAGTTGAAATTACTTCAAATGACCTTAAAATACGGACTAAATCTCTAATTGTAATTTTTCTTCTTCAACCAGATTTTGTGACATTTTCACCACTTCCCTACCCAGTCATGTGTAAAAAAATACTAAAAACCAAGCTCACCGTTTTTCTTCATTTAGAAAAAAAGGTGTACTTATAATTTTGGTTAAAAATTCCAAAAATGTTTACTCATTGTTAATTTGGTAACTAATTTTGTACTTTAACACATTAAAAATAAATCCTCATATGATATAATAATATGGGGTATTCTTTCTTAGAATCAAATCCAGCTAGCTCACTAACCAGTTAAAAATATTACCTTTAAGTCATTTGCATTATGTATCACTCTATTTCTTGTTTCTAGCTAATAAATAATAATTCCTTACTAGTAGAATATTATTTTCAACAAACCCACAAAGGATGGTTTGATTTTCTAAATGTAGTCCTTCTTATAAAAGTTCTCCAAAGGCCAGCTCTCTTTTTTTCTTGCTGTATCTCTGGAGAATTTCTAAGCTCTGGGAAGCTCTATGTTTTTTCAGATTTCTTTCTTCCCCTCCCCCTCTTTCATTCTCTCTTTCTCTGGGACAGGAAGTTGAGGCTGTTGACCTCATCTGGATCTTTCCCAATGTCAGAAGGTGGTCCTTTCAAAAAGATTCCTCCTCATTTTATTTTTCAGATAACTATGTCAATAAATAAGTTCTAAATGTGGTTCTCTCTCTCTCTGTCTTTCGTCATGGCTCTAAAATGACCAAGTGACTCCTTTGAGATTAATTACTGGGCTTCTCAGTGTCTCTCTTTGAGAAACAAGTATTATCTCTTTGTTCATTGAACTGCACTGTGTTTTCCTGAAAGGGGTGGGGCGGGGGTTGGGGCGCTGAGTTAACAAGCCCTCTGGACCCCAGCACCCTCAGCTCACCCACATCAGTGTGTTATATGCTAATCCTGTGGACCTACTTCTCGGGCACTGCCAAGTTTTTGAAGAGTTGCTGTTATGATTTCCCTTCCCCATCCGGTCTAAATAGCGACCCCTTTGATTTTTATAAAAAGGAAATGTTATGGAAAAAACTGCTTCCCGTTAATACGCATAATAAAAGTAGAAGGATACAAATGCCACATAACAAGCTCTATTAAAAGATTTCTGTGCACAGTTCTTTTTATAAGTTTATGAGTAGGAGGTTGGCCCAGGGAACACCCTCTCCATTCACCCAGTATCGCTTTGTGTATATTGTGCTTGGAATGCTTTGACAATTCTTCTCTGCCCGTTGCTGAACATAACTAACTATCCTTTAATTAAACCGAAATTACTCTTACACTCCCCCTCTGACATTACCTGAGACGAGTCTGCTCACCCCTGTAGGATTAACATCTAGGGCAGTGCCGGGAACGCGCTGAACGCTCAATTGTGAATTGTTGAACGTGAGCACAGGAAATCAGTGAATCCCGGCAGGCAGTGAGGTTGCCTCACCGTCGTATCACCTGTAGGGTTTTAACATATGCTGCCGTGTACTCATTTACCTCTGAAGGGGCTTCCTTGTCTTAACTGCCTCACAGCATGTAGAGGGTTGTGTTTCTCTTCTTCATAATCAGCTGATGTCCAGTCGACTCCAACTCATCAGACCCAATGTGTGTCAGAGTAGCACTGTGCTCCATAGAATTTTCAGTGGCTGATTTGTCAGTAGATCGCTAGACCTTCTTTCCAAAGTGCTTCTGGGTGCTCTAACTTTTTGGATAGCAGCTGAGAGCGTTAACTGTTTGCACCACCGTCTCCCATAAAAACCCAAACCTGTTGCCGTCGAGTAGATTCCAACTCATAGCAACCCTATAGGACAGAGTAGAACTGCCCCTTAGAGTTCCCAAGGAGCAGCTAGTGGATTCGAACTGCCCACCTTTTTGTTAACAGCCACAGCTCTTAACCACTGGGCCACCAGGGCTCCCTATCTCCCATAGCTCCTCGCAAAGTGCCTTCCTTGTTCATGATAAAAGCTCAGTGAATGTTGGGTGTCTACTTAAAAGACTTCCATAATACTGTTCCTCAAGCTCACTGAAAGTGTTCTAGGCACTCATTCACTCAGTCATCATAAGACAATTATTTAGACATGATTATTTGCTAGAGTTGCAAAAGCAAATAAAAATGTCTCTACCCTGGAGGATCTCCTATAATAAAAATAGAGTAAATAAACATTTACAGCTCAAAGTAATGAGTGTCAGTCTAAAGGCATGAGAATAAAGCTCTGGGGGTACAGGGTTCTGAGAAGGGACAAAGGAAGCGATGGGGAGAGTTTTGGGGAGGCTACAGAGGGAATCAAAACTAAGGAGCACAGGGAGAGAGTTTCTCCCCATGTTTTCCTGGCAGCACACCTCTGCTATTTGAAGGATAAAAGGGATCCTTACATATGAGGGATTGGTGGCCCAACAGTTAAGCGCTTGGCTGCTAACAGAAAGGTTGGCTGTTCGAACCTACCCAGCGGCTCCTTGGAAGAAAGACCTGAGAATCTGTTCCTGTGAAGATTACAACCTAAAAAACCCTATAGGGGCAGTTCTGCTTTATCACATGAGGCCCCTGTAAGTTGAAATGGACTCGATGGCATACAACGAAAACAACACATCTGAGAGATATATGTCTGATACTAAAGATAGACATCCTTAGGTATTAGGCTGAAACACAAATGGCAAACACTAATACCATCAGCACTAATTCTGAAGATGGGTTTCTTTCATGAATTATGGTAGTTTCACAGTGTAAGAGCAAAGCAGCGTCCTATGGATGTAAACAGATGTGTAGAAATAATACGATAATGAAAAAAGTACCATGCTAGCCATTTAGTATCCTAGCCCTGGTGACGTAGTGGTTGAGAGTTCTGCTGCTAACCAAAAGGTTGGAAGTTCAAATCCATCAGTTGCTCCTTGGAAACTCTATGGGGCAGTTCTACTCTGTCCAGTAGGGTCACTATGAGTTAGAACTGACTCAACAGCAACGGGTTTTGGTTTACCAATGTGTCTTGGGAGGATTTCACCATCTCTTTATGCGAAAATTCAGCACATCAGCCCACAAATGTTTCTCAACATTTAAATCTGTGTACATTAATCTCCCTCCACCCCCTGAACAAACAGAACCATCATTTCCTCTCCCTGCCCTTCCTCTTCTATCCCTGACCTCTGCGGCATACTTTTGCCTTTAGATAAGAATCACTGTGTATTCTCTCAATCTCCATCAGACAACATTTTTGTAGAGTTTATCTTCCATAGTTTGCCTTTTAAAAAGCAGGTTTTCCCTCCTTTTCAAATATAAAATTATATTTAGTACTGATTACAAACTCCGCAAGGTCCTTTAGAGGGGGGCGTATCTCATACCCCCCGACTGCCCCTTTTTCTGTAGGTTAGGAAGCCGGCTCAATGCTTGCCCAAGATTACGGAGCTAGTTAGTGGCAGAGCGGGTGTAAGCCTCGTCTCTTCTCCCTGAGCCCAGTGCTCTTTCTATCACCCCACATTATCTTCCTTACATGTATGTAAGTCAGCATACACTATGTTCAGCGATGCTCCCTGAGCCAC
Source organism: Trichechus manatus latirostris (assembly GCF_000243295.1). NCBI lineage: Eukaryota > Metazoa > Chordata > Mammalia > Sirenia > Trichechidae > Trichechus > Trichechus manatus. Next base: position 8,861,279 of record NW_004444035.1, on the reverse strand, counting down.
ACTGTGTGATGCTTCTGCATGTGTAGAAGCAACAATATCAGTGAAGCATTTGTCTTTGCGTTGGAAGCCACTAGCTTGTTTTACCTTAGCATTAATGGGGGAGAAAATAGCTCTAGGATCTCTCTTCTTTCTCTCCCCTCCCATGTCTGCACTGCAAAGTGAGAAGTCACACTAAAAAGACAGATGGGGAAGAGTGAGATTCTTACTGTTCAACTTCTGCCCTATCCTAGGATGCCACAAAACTACTGCTGCAAATCCATGGGATATGTGGGCTTCGTAGTCCAGCAAATACATTCTCAACTTAGTCCACACAAATTCCATCCAGATCGGTTCAAGATAATTTTTATGAAAAGCTTACCCATTCTTTCTCTCTTATTTCATCCTGTCGTCTATAGTAACACATACTGTATGTGGCTGAGAATGTCTGAAAAACCTTAAGTCCACCTGGAAACTTTTCTTTCCTCATCAAGTTGGCAATCTATTCTGAACAAGTGTTTTCCTCTTCTATTGCCATTCATGCTCTCGGTGACTTGTTCTTCTTGCATATGTGTCTGTTCTTTACACCAAAGTCTAACATCCTTTTGAAAGCAGAAGAAATTAACAGGGTTGTAACTCTAAGTGACTTTACAAAGTCTTTAAGCTCACTTTCTACCAACGGTCTTTAGAGAGGAGCACTGAACACATGTGCTGTTAGCTTCTATAGCTGCTTTGGAGCTCTTAACTCTAGGGGTGTATTGTGATCACTATGATGCTTTTGTATCATTAGTGCAAAGGAATAAAAATAAATCAGAAGCAACTGAACTTTTTCTTTGTCATCACAGACAATGTACATCTGGCAATTCTGAATCAAAATATAGCCTTTAAAAAACATGCAAAGGAGTTCAGGAGATGCTTTTTAATGGGTTGGCAGCATTCAAGGAACTTTACAAAAGATTGTTATCTAGCACTGTAACTGGGTGTGACTGAATGGTCTCTGGAAATTGGTCCTTGATTATGACTGAAAGTTTCAGATTCTACTAGCTGCAAAGAATGACTTTTGGGTTGATCCTGATCTCTCTGCTATAAGGTAACAGAAATAAATGATAAAAAGAGAATGCTTTAGAAAGATGACCTGATATGCCTCAATGAATTTCTTCAGGCCTAGTTAAGGAACAGAAGAGAATTGTTGTGTTTGCTTGTTGCCGTCCACTCAATTCTGACTCATGGTGATCCCATGTGTGCAGAGCAGAATTGCTCCATAAGGTTTTCAGGTTGTAACCTTTCAGAAGTAGATTGCTTTCTGTTTTTTGAGGCTCCTCTGGGTGAGTTTGAACCACCAACCTTTCGGCTAGTAGATAAGCACTTAATTATGAAAAAAAAATGCTTTAGAAAGATGCATCGATGAATTTCTTCAGTCCTTGTCAAGGACCAGAAGAGAGTAATCTGATACATATTCAGATTATGTGGATAGTCACTGTTTTGTTTTTCATGCTGATTTGCTACTGATATTTGTTAATGAAAAAGCTTTAATTTTGTTTACTTTTGGAGTGGGCCTGTTGAGAATTGTAATTTTGCTAAAGATTTCAAGTAAAGTGGGCAAAATCCTTTTTGTGCTTGATTGTCTTCAAATTGGAACTGGTCACTTCTGGTTATGAGGAAGCAGCATTGTTCAAATAGCTGTTTGGAGTTATTATTTTTGGCTGATTATTCTCTGATGAGGAAACAGGAACCTGACATTTTGCTGGATTCCCAGGACCTATGTCTTTAAAGACTGGGATTATCAACCTTCCCTAGAGAGCTGTCCGTTAAGGAAGAAGGATCATCGGGGGCTAGAGTTGGCAGTTCTGTTTGTGGGGACTTGAAAGAGCTCAGAAGAGCCAAAAGGAAAAAAATGGCAGCTAGCCTCCCTCCTTGTTTGAAGCCCAAAGGGTGAGACACGTAAAAGAAATAAACAAATAAGAAGAGAAAAAAGGTGAAATTTAAACATGGTGAAATTTTTTTCCAAAAAGTCAAGAAAGACTCAAGTTCTATGTAAAAAGTAAATAAAAATAGCAGGACACATTGACATGGGCTGAGGCCTTGGGGCACTTGAGAATTGGTGTTGGATTTCTTAGAAGATAGAGTTAAAAACAGTTTCCATAGGCAGAGGGATCTTTATCTTAATCTAGAGGCTCAGATTCATTATGGTGAAGACCAAGTGCACAGGGTCAGATATACTCTAGGCTCACACAAGTAGCACACATACAAAAAGCAACAGTAGACACATAGACATCTGTTTTCTTGTTCACCGGCTTAATGCATTCGTGTGTCGTATTTACCAAATGTTACTTAGAATTCTAGGTCAAAATCCCTGCCTTTGAGTAGCTCACAATCTAATTAGGGAGGATAAGTCTCTAAAACAAGAATTTAAAGCAAGGTAATAAAAATCCCTCTAAATCTTTATCCACCTTGCGTTGGTCAATTTGCAGTACTGTGGTGGCTTGCCTGTTGTTGTGATGATGGAAGCTATGCCACCAGAAATTCAAATATCAGCAGGGTCACTCATGGTGAGCAGGTTTCAGTGAAGCTTCCAGACTAAGACAGACTGGGAAGAAGGACCTGGTGGTTTACTTCAGAAAAAACTGGCCAGTGAAAATCTTATGGATAGTAGTGGAACATGTCTGATATAGTGCCAGAAGATAAGCCTCTAAGGTTGGAAGACATTCAAATACGACTGGGGAAGAGCTGCCTCCTCAAAGTAAAGTAGACTCTACTGATGTGGATGCCGTAAAGCTTTTGGGACTTTCATTTGCTGATGTGGCGTGACTCAAAATGAGAAGAAACAACTGCAAACATTCATTAATAATAATTGGAACATGGAAAGTATGAAGGATAAATCAAGGAAAATCGCAAGTTGTCAAAAATGAAACAGAATGTTTGAAGACTGATATCCTAGGCATTAAAAAAACCCATTTCCATCAAGTCAATTCCAACTCACAGCGACCCTATAGGACAGAGTAGAACTGCCCCATAGGATTTCCAAGGAGCAGCTGGTAGATTCGAACTGTTGACCACTTTGGTCAGCAGTTGAGCTGTTAACAACTGTGCCACCAGGATTCCTCCTAGGCATTAGTGAGCTGAAATGGACTGGTATTGGCTATTTCGAATTGGACAATCATACGGTCTACTATGGTGGGGATAACAAATTGAAGAGGACCGGTGTCACATTCATCATTTTGCAAGACCATTGACTTATTCATTGGAAATACCTTTTTTCAACAACATAGACTATACACATGGACCTCATCAGATGGAATATACAGGAATCAAATTGACCAAATCTGTAGAAAGAGAGATGATAGAGAAGCTTGATATCATCAGCCAGAACAACGCCAGGGGCCAACTATGAAACAGACCATTTATTGCTTATATTCAAGTTCAAGTTGAAGCTGAAGAAAATTAAAACAAATCCATAAGAGCCAAAGCACAACCTTGAGTATATACCACTTGAATTTAGAGACCATCTCAATAATAGATTTGATGCACTGAACACTGATGACTGAAAAACGGAGAAGTTGTGGGATGACATCAAGGACAGCACACATGAAGAAAGCAAAATGTAATTAAAAAGACAGGAAAGAAAGAAAAGACCAAAATGGATGTTAGAAGAGACTCTGAAACCTGCTCTTGAACATAGAGTAGCTAAAGCAAAAAGAAGAAATGGTAAGTAAAAGAGCTGAACAGAAGGCTCGAGAAGACAAAGTATTATACCTTCTCCTTACTTATCAACTATCTCCTTATGTGACATTTCACATTTACAACAATAGTAAAAAACTACTATCCGATGATTTTGGGTATTAATGATGTACTTCTGGCAGTAAGGAATGCTGAGGTGGGAGGCAAGAGTAACACTGGCTTTGATGGTTAAGGTTATGTGTCATCTTGGCTGGGCCATGATTCTCAGTGGTTTGATAGTTATGTAATGATGTAATGCAGGAGTTATGTAATGATGTAGTCATCTTCCATTTTGTGATCTGATATGGTCATCTTTCATTTTCACATAACACTAATTTTGCATAACGTCCTGGTCTTTGGAACCTAACCATGTCAATAAGTGAGAGGGAAAAAAACAGCCATTACCATCAACTCCGACTCATAGTGAACTTATAGGACAGAGCAGAACTGCCCCATAGGGCTTCCGAGGAGTGGCTGGTGGATGTGGACTGTTCACCTTTTGGTTAACAGTCAAACGCTTAACCACTGGATCACCAAGGCTCCCAATAAGTGAGGAGAAGATGTATAATAAAATGTGCAAAGACCTGGAGTTAGAAAACCTAAAGGGAAGAACACACTAAGCATTTCTCTCATTGAAAAAACTAAAGAGAAAAATCAAGCCTCAAGTTGCAATACTGAAGGATTCTATGGGCAAAAAATTGAACAACGCAGGAAGCATCAAAAGAAGATGGAAGGAATACACAGAGTCACCATACCAAAAAGAATCGGTCAACATTCAACCACTTCAGGAGTATCATATGATCGAGAACTGATGGTATGGAAGGAAGAAGTTCAAGCTGCACTGAAAGCATTGGTGAAAAACAAGGCTCTAGGAATTGAAGGAAAATCAGTTGAGAAGTTTCAACAAATGGATGCAACACTGGAAGTGATCACTTACCTATGCCAAGAAATTTGGAAGACAGTTACCTGGCCAACTAACTGGAAGAGATCCATATTTGTGCCCATTCCAAATAAAAGTGATACAACAGAATGCAGAAATTATTGAACACTACCATTAATGTCACACACAAGTAAAGTTTTGCTGAAGATAATTCAAAAGTGATTGCAGCAGTGCATCAACAGGGAACTGCCAGAAATTCAAGACAAATTCAAAAGAGGACATAGAAAGAGGGTTATCATTGCTGATGTCAGATGGATCTTGGCTGAAAGCAGAGAATACCAGAAAAATGTTTATCTGTGTTTCACTGACTATGCAAAGGCATTTGACTGCATGGATGATAGCAAATTGTGGATAATGTTGTGCAGAACGAGAATTCCAGAACACTTAGTTGTGCTCATGCGAAATCTGCTCATAGACCAAGACGAAGTTGTTCGAACAGAACAAGGGGATACTTCGAGGTTTCAAATCAGGAAAGGTGTGTGTCAGGGTTGTATCCTTTCACCATACTTATTCAATTCTGTATACTGCACAAATAATCTGATAAACTGTACTATATGAAGAAGAATGAGGCATCAGAATTGGAGAAAGACTCATTAACAACCTGTGATATGCAGATGACATAATCTTGCTCATTGAAAGCGATGGAGACTTGAAGCACTTACTGATGAAGATCAAAGACTATAGTCTTCAGTATGGATTACACCTTAACATAAAGAAAACAAAAATCCTCACAACTGGACCCATAAGCAACATCGTGATAAATGGAGAAAATATTGAAGTTGTAAAGAATTATATTTTACTTGTATCCACAATCAACGATCATGGAAATAACCAAAATTCATCGTCGAGTGGATTCCAACTCATAGCGACTCTATGGAAACAGCGGTCAAGAAATCAAACAACATATTGCATTGCAGGAATCTGCTGTGAAACACCTCTTCAGTGTTCAAAAACAAAGATGTCACTTTGAGGACTAAGGTGCACCTGACCCAAGCTATGGTATTTTCAGTTACCTCATATGCATGCAAAAGCTGGACAAAGAATAAGGAAGACTGAAGAAAAAGAATGGGTGCCTTTGAATTACGGTATTGACAAAGTATTGAATACACCATGGACTGCCAGAAGAACACACAAATCTGTCTTGTAAAAAGTAAAACCAGAATACTCCTTAAAAGCGAGATAGGCAAGACGTCACCTCAAGTACTTTGGACATGTTATCAGGAGGGACCAGTCCATGGAGAAGGACATCATGCTTGGTAAAGTAGAGGGTCATCGAAAATGAGGAAGACCCTCAACGAGATGGACTGACACAGTGGCTGCAACAATGGGCTCAAACAGAGATGTGTGTAACGATGGTGCAGGACCACGCAGTGTTTCTTTCCGTTTTACATAGTGTCTTTTAGAGTCAGAACCAACTTGATGGCAACTAACGTCAGCAGAGAATGTATAGGAGTTCCTGTTGATCTGACTCAACTGACAGTGGGTATGTTAGGCTTCTTAATTATCGCCAATTAAGAGGGTGTAAAATGTGACCTTAATTTCCATTTCTCTGATTGCAAAAGAGTTTGAGATTCTTTTTTATTTATTTATTGGCCTTATGTGCTTCCTGGTGTAGTATCTGTTTATCTCCTTTTGCTCTTTTTTTCCCTTGGGTTATTAGCCTTTTATTGTTTTTTAAGAAATTATTTATGCTTTTCCAGATGCTAAATTTTCTTTCTATGTGTTGCAAATGTCTTTTCCCATTTTGTGTTGGTTTTTAATGCTTTCTTTATAATGTCTTTGGATTAACAGGGTTTTTAGAATTTTAACATAACCAACTATAGTAATCTTTTTATTATGATAAGTGTTCTTTCCATTTTGTTTAAGAACTCTTTCTATCCTATGCCAATGTCAGAAATTTATATTTTTATTCAAGTTTTTCTTTTAATATTTAAATCATTAATCCAGCTGGAATTGTGTGTGTGTGTGAGAGACAGAGGCAGAGAGAGAGAATGAGATTAATTTAATTTTACTCTTTTTCATAAAGATAATCTAATTTCCAGGCATCATCCCCCTTGATCCGCAAGGACACCTCTATCATATATCAAAGTTCTATCAAAGTTCTATCTATGTAGGGGTTTTCTGGGTTCTCTCTTCTGTTCCATTAGTCAATTCATTGATGCCTTCATAAATAACACATTATATTAATTACAATATCTTTAAAATAATAAATTTTGATATTTGAGTGGGCTCATCATCCCACCTTGTATCTTTTAGAGAGACACTATCCTTTGCTTTTCCATATGCATTTTAGGATCAGCTTGTCAGGTTTCTTGAAAAATCTTGTTTGAATTTCACTTTTAATTGTATTGAATCTATGGACCAATTTTGAATGATTTGATATCTTTACAATATTGAGTCTTTCTAACTACGAGCATAACATATATAGGGATGGATTACCCAATAAGCAAAGTTAAGTATTTGCTTAGGGCATCAACAAAACAGGGACACCCGTTGTCCAAAGCAAAGACCCACAGATGCCAAGCAGGCAGGACCCAAGGAAAAGCGAACACCACAGTGGAAGGGAACTGGCAGGGCTCTAAATGAAATCGATAGCACTTTATACATTTTGTATGCCGTAACAGTTACAGTGTCCTTTTCATTTGGATAGATCGAGTATTACCTCACATTCCGTTCTCTCCTGTTGACCACATAAGAACATGCCAGCAGCTCTACAATCACGTGACTTGTGACCTATCTAGTCGTTTGCAAAGTGAACCAAAACACATATTCTGATTGCGTATACCCTTGTATTTGTGTCATGCTCTTTGCAATCGCTCTTGCCCCCGTTGGGTATCAGCGGTAGTCCAATAAACTGTGAAGATGCAGCATGAAAGGACGGAAAGGGAGTTCCCAAGTTTTTAAGTATCAATTCAAGATGAAAAACACTTGTGGAGATGTGCAAAGAGCCTACCAACAAACGTCGTAAAACAAGCAAATGAAATTATTCCTGACAGCCTTGTAAGTACTACTTTTTTTGACTATCTCAGACCTGAAGAACAAAATTACATGTTCAAATCAGTTTTTTTCCTTACTAATTTTCATATGTAAATTTTTGTGTTAATGTCAAAATTCAAGTGTAAATTCTATTTTATTAATTTTACTTGTTTCAAAAATGTTATTTATTTTCAATTATTTAAATTTACTTGCTATGGTAGAACCAAATTTAAAAAGTGACATAATTTTATATCCAGGTAAAATGAAATGGCAACAACTAAGTGGAGTGCAAAAACCAAAGCTCGCAGACGATAAAAAGAAAAGGATTTGTGAATCCCTAAAGACAATTCCAAAATTAGCTTCCTTTTAAAACATAATGAGTCAGAAGAGATTTCTGTTGAATGCTCAAGTTTATGGGTACAAATCATTGTACTAGTACTGCTAGTGCTGAAATTACTAATAGCAATGTGAATAAAACACAATTTGCTCCAAATTCTGCATCCATTACTTGCTGTAGTAAAAAAAACAATAACAATGATATAGAAATTGAAACTATTTTAGAATCTGAAATTGTTGCATCTGCAGACCCCATAAATAACAGAAATACAGATCCCTTTGTGGAAGAATTTTTCTTCTGATAATATAAATTATTGGACTGAAAGGGGGCCAAATGATTGTCAACATCACCATGGACCATTTGAAAATTTGTGTTGAAAATTTCTGGATGGTAAACAAATAAGGTTCTGCAGCCAGAATATATTCCTAGGGTGCAAACCTAATGGTGAAAATTATAAGAGGGAGTGGCTACTGTATTCTCCATCAGTCAGCTCTGTATATTGTTTTGTTTGCAAACTATTCAGTCCTAAGTCATTTAAGTCTTGATTTGCTACAGATGGATTTAGGATTACCCCAACTCAAATATGATTGCTAAACATGAAAACAGTTCAATTCACAGAGATTGTATGTTGTCATATTTAAACCGAAAACACGGTTTTGGCTTAACGCATAAACTGGAAACACAAATTAATAAAGAACGTCAGTACTGGAAAGCTGTTTTGCAATGCGTTGTTGCTGTCATTACAACAATCACTAAATATTTACTATCTTTTCAAGGACGAAATGAACTGTTTAGGTCTCCACAAAATGGAAATTTTGGGGGTTTACTTGAACTTGTCGCTCACTTTGATCCGTTTTTAGCAGGTCACATCTCAAAATATGGTAACCCAGGAAAGGGCAACCCATCGTATACATCTAAACAATGTGTGAAGAATTAATTAACTCAATAAGTGACAAAGTTCTATCAACTATTTTCAGTGAAATAAGTATAGCTTGATATCTCAGTTTGTCTGTAGATTCCACTCCTGATGTTTTTCATACAGATCAGCTAAGAATTATTTTAAGATATATATCTCCAACAGATGGAAAACCTGTCAAGTGATTTATCACATTTACTAGCTTAAAAGTCATACCAGTGAAGAAACTGCAGATCAAGTTCTTCACTGTTTATATGAAGTTTGCAAAATTGATTTTTCTAAGTGCAGAAGCCAGTTTTATGAGAATGCTGCCAATATGTCAGTGTGTTATAAATGCACGCAACAGAAAATTTCAGAACATAATGAATATACCATTTTCATACCATGTGCTGCACATCCACTTAAACACTAGAGTATGTATTAATGTTGGTTATGTGGAGTAATATATTGCAGCATTTTCATCAGACAAGTCAAGCTCTTCAAATACAGAAATAAATGTAAAGACATGCAAAGATCTTTACCAGTCATTAAGAGGATATTTACAAAATTTGAGAATATTTTAAAAATTTTGAAAACGCAGCAAAACAAACGCTTCCAAATACTGATTATCAAGCAGTTCACTGTCACAGAAGCATTGAAAGAAACAAGTAAATGACGGAAGTGCTCCAGAAGTATCAATGAGTGCCAGAGATCAATTTCATGTAACCACATACTACACTGTCATTAACACACTTGAATCTTGCATGAAAAGAAGGGTAAGAGTATCTGAAGTTCTTTCAAACAGATTTTCCTTCTTAAACAATGTGGTTATACCTGATGTAAAACACATTAAGGCATACCAAGAAACTACTGCAGGCTTATCCCGATGACTTAAATACAAACCTTTACGGAGAAGTACAACTTCATTCTTACACGAGAACCAAGTTTAAAGATTCAGGAAAGACAAATTTTGCTCATGTAGGCATGTATGATTCCATAATAAAAGATAAAATGCAATGCATATGTCCCAATGTTGAAATTTCTTTATGCATAGTCATAACTTTAATGGTTACAAACTGCACAATACAATGCTCATTTTTGTCCCTAAAGAGACACAAAAACCCTCAGCATACAACAATGATTCAAGAAAGACTCAATTCATTATCCTTATGTATGGAAATACCTGTTATTTGGCAGCTTATACAACATGCAAAGGGAAAACACATAAAGGTTCCTTGGAAACCCTATGTGGCAGTACTATTCTGTCCTATAGGGTCACTATGCGTCAGAATTGACTGGACAGCAACAGGAGGAATGTTTGATTGATGTAGTTTTTTTACAGATATCACTTTGTTAGGTTAAGATAATTCCTGTCCATTCCTATTTTTCTAATTCTTCCCCCTTGATTTGGTTTAGTTAAGTTATATTTTTCTAGATATTTGTCCATTTCATCTAATTTTTCAAATTTATTAGCCTAAAGGTTTTCCTTATTCTCTTATTATCTTCTTAATCTTTATCAGTGACTATGTCCCACTTTTCATTTCTAATACTATTTGTGCCTTCTCACTTCCTTTCTTGACTAATCTTGATAGAGGTTTGTGTATTTATTTTAGATTTATAGAAGCAAGAACTTTTTCTTTTGTTGATCTCCCAATTTTATATCTGCTTTTTATTTCATTGAGTTTTACTTTTATCTCATTTTCTTTCTTTAATTGGGTTCATATTATTCTCTAATTCCTCAAGTTGAACACTTAACTTACTGTCTTTCAGCTTTTCCCCTTTTGTGATATAAGCATTATCACAAATTTCCCTACAAGTACCTCTTTTGTTGTATCCCACAGGTTTAGATGTTCAGTATTTTTTTGTCATTTAATATTACTATTTAAATTTCAACTGTGAATGTTTCTTTAGCTCTTGAATTTTACTATGAATACGTTTGCCTTTCAAGTGCATAGAACATTTATTATTAAGTTCTAACTTAATTGTCTACCTTAAGTGAATTGTGGTTTTTGCATGTGGTCTCTGTGTAGCAACTTTTGAAATTTTTGGAGACATAATATACTTCATGGCCTAAAATACCAATTTTTTAAATGCTCCATGTATAATTGAGAAGAATGTGCAGGTTCTACTTGTTCTGTATGGAGTTCTAGATGTGTATAAGATCAAGTTTGTTTATTGTATTGCTTAAGTCATGTATTTCTTTATTAATTTTTTACTTGCCCTGTCAATCATTAAAAGTGATCTGATACTCTTCCACCAAAACGGTAGATTTTTCAAATTTTCTGTCCAGTTATGTTAATATTTTCTTTATATATTCTTAGTCTGTTTTATTTGTTTCACACCAGTTTAAAATTGTTATATCTTCCTGGTAAATTGAAACTTTTATCAATATGTGGTGATCTTCTTTTAAGAACTTTTTTTATCTTAAATATCTTTGTTTCATTTATACTCACTGGCTATCATTCTTTATTCTTTTACTTTCAACATGTCTAAATTCTCATTTTTTGTGTGTGTCTTTGTAAATAGCATTTGGCTGGATCTATTTTTCTTTTCCAAAGAATGAATTCTGTCTTTTAATTGATGATTAATTCACTTATATTTATTATAATTATTGGTATACTTGGACTTAGTTATACTAGTTAAAATTGTAAAAAAATATTATTTATCCCATTTTAAAAATATGTCTTGCCTTTATTCGAGTGCTGACTGACTTTTTATTTGTATTTTTTTGCATTCTGCTTTGCTTTCTAGCATTTATACACCCTATTTCTATTCTGTTAATGATTGTCCTTGAAATTTTGCCATGTATATTTCACATGATAAATTTACATTATAAAATCTAAAGTTAAAAAAAAAAGTCAATTCAACTCCCACTCTCCTGAAAGGTATAAGGAGGATCAGAGCTTTTTAATGCCAATACCCCTTTTCTGACTCACTCTCATTAGAGTAGCTGCCTTCTCTGCTTTGCAACATGTGATTGGGTCTCATTGCTTAATCTTAACAGGTGGAATTCTGTGGATCCATAGTCAGTACTCATGGAAGCAGCAGTCAAGAAATCAAATGACACATTGCACTGGGCAAATCTGCTGCAAAAGACCTTTCTAAAGTGTTAAAAAGTAAAGTTGTCACTTTAAGGACTAAGGTGTGCCTGACCCCAGCCATGGTGTTTTCAATCACCACATATGCATGTGAAAGAGGGACAATAATATGGAAGAAGAATTGAGCCTCTGAATTATGGTGTTGGTGAAGAATATTGAATATACCATGGACCGCCAGAAGAATGAACAAATCTGTCTTGGAGGAAGTACAACCAGAATGCTCCTTGGAAGCAAGGATGGCAAGACTTCGTCTCATGTACTTTGAACATGTTATCAGAAGGGACCAGTCCTTGGCAAAGGACATCATGCTTGGTAAACTGGAGGGTCAGCGAAAAAGAGGAAGACCCTCCACAAGATGGACTGACAAAGTGACTGCAACAATGGACTCAAGCACAATGATTGTGAGGATGGCACAGGACCTGGTAGTGTTTCTTTCCATTGTACATGGGGTCACTGTGAGTGGGAACTGACTTGACCGCACCTAACAACAAATTAAGAGAGACTGGCTTCTCCTAGTAGTTAGAGGACATCGCCAAACTTGAAGGTTTTAGCTCAGCTTGGGAATCCCAGACTCCACTTTCTCACGCAGAGACTGGCTCATGACTCAATTTCCCAACTGCAGTGCTGATATTGGCATCAGTCCTCTGGCAACCTGTTTTTCCTGCCTGGCCACTACTCAGGTTCCTGTCAAGGTCCAAAGTCTTCCTTTTATCCCTAGCTGTTGTGGTGGTCATGTTTTTAGAAGGGACGCTCAGTAGTGACTCTCCTACACCTGGTGGGACCAAGGACATCTGAAAAGTCTGTCCTTTCCAGAGTTTAGTTGTGCTGAAAGATAAAGTTTTTTTAGGGCACCTGTCATAGATTGAATTGCCTGTACAAGAGGCAACTGTTTTAAAAGAGTATGGACGAATTCATAGTTGAAATGTACTACTTTTGCACAAATTTTCCTAGGACTGCCTACCTCCGCCCACCATCAGTTCCCCTGAGTCATCATCAGCTTTGCTACCACTTACTTGCCTCCTTTGTGACAGACATTGTGATAATCATTTTCTTACTCATCTCTCATTGTTACTCCAAACTTGTTAGCTGCTGTCAAGCCCGCCCTGATTCAGGGCAAAGCCAGGCACTACTGAAGGAAATGCTGCCCGCTCCTGCACCATTCCCACAACTGGCTGCAGATCAAACCGTCGTGATTCACAGATAATTCATTAGCTGATTTTTCGGAAACAGATTGCCAGGCCTTTCTTCCTGGCTCATCTTAGTCTGGAAGCTCTGCTGAAATCTGTTACGCATCATAGCGACATGCAAACCACCACTGACAGAGGGGTGGTGGCTGTGCATGAGGTGCTTTGGCTGGGAATTAATCCTGGGTCTCCTGCATGGAAGGCGAGAATTCTATCAATGAACCACCAATGCCCCCACTCCAAGTTTACAGGTAGATTATGGAGCATAGCAGATTAAATAACGTCAGTGTCAAAAGCTAATATGTGGTAGGTCCAGGATTCAAATCAAGTTATGTTTGTTTCTGGGGTCCCCTATCCCATATTTTCTTTTCTGAATTGTCTTTGCATAGCTGCATTATCTTCCAGGAGGAGTGAGAAAGAATTGAACTGTGATTACAGTCTGAATGGTAACATCAATCTTTAGATTTTCATAGGCCACTTTCCAATCTATGGGTCTTTTAAGGATTCTGTAAATAAACAACAGTCCTGGAAGTTCTGAAGCCTTCTATATTTTAAATAAAGCCTTAAAAGCTGAGATTAATATGACTTTAAAAAAAAATCATATATATTCCATTAGAGTTGGCTTTTTACATTAATGCCTAGTTCTGAAGCTTGTACTTTGTCCAGAATAATGGGCTTTGAAGCCTCAACTCACCAAGCTCTGACTAAGGACTCCAGCACTTAATCACCCCGTGACCTGGAGTATGTTACTTATTTGTCAAGACCTTGTTTTTTTAATCTATCGTTTGTACTTAACTAATAATGTTGTTATGACCATCGAATAAAATGACATACACAAAGAGGCCAGGCCTGGTGCTGGCATACAGTTAGTGTTCAAATAGCAGAAACTACAGGTATTTGCAAAGGCTAGTTACAGATTGCTAAAAGTCTTATTGAAATTTATGTTTGAATGTTAAGCTTAAATTTAAAAAACTTCACTAGGAAGTGGTTGGAAGGTATTATTGAAGATATAACCTAGATAATTTGATATGATTTTGGTCTCCTAATAGCTGTTCAAGCTCCGGGTCCAGACAAGTGTGATGTACCGCTTTGCTAAAAGTCTATGCAGATATTCAAACGGTCTAACACTCTTGAGTTTTCCTGAAGGGAAAGGAAAAACTGAGAAGAGAATTACATAGCAATACTAGTTTCTATCCCCCCAGAAAAATGGCAAAAGAGCTCAATATTGTGGGAAAACATCCCCGGCAGGGAATTTTATTTTGTATAAAAAGTGGCAATTGTGTTTCCCTCTATTTTTCTACAGTTGATGGAAAGCTTTGCCTAACAATAAATCCACTTGTGCTCAGCCACCCATTCAACCACATTGTTTTTCCTCAGTGAATAAAGTAACTTCCTCTTGTGGAAGAATTTAATAAAACTTTTGAATAAAATAATCCTTTGATACGGTTGGAAAAGAGGAAAGCATTTGTCGTATCTGACTATGTAAGTTAAAAAGCAATTTAGAAAAAAGTAATTTATTGTCCAAGGGCCTTTGACTTTGATTTTGTTTTGTATTTATTTTCTTTTTTAGCATAATGTGCTAGGTAACACTTCTAATGGCCATTTTAGATGAATAATTGCCCTTCAGCAAAGTCCCTGGAATGCCCCTGGCTGGTCCTTTCCCCATCCCCTCCGCGGCCCCCTCTCTGAAGCCCCCCACCCTCACTGGGGTGATATCAGCCCAGGCTCTTCCTCAGTCAACCTCAGCCTGAGCCACAGCCACGGAGCTCTCCCGCTCTGGGGACCACAAAAATCCCAGAAGTTTCTAGCTAACACCCTCTAAAAAATTGAAGCTTGTGGAAAACCTACGCACGGAAAGTCTGTTTCTATTTCAGTTGTGCATCAGTTAAGATGGAAAATTTTTAAAGTCCACACAGATGGTAAATAAATTTCTGCTACATGAGGCAGTTCCTGGAATAAAGCAATTTTCTCAAATAACCAGTGCCAACTTATTTTTTCAGCGGGACTTATTTTTAACTTTCCCAGGGAATGGTGGAGAGACGGGAGCAGCGTCCTTCACCTTCAGAATCTGAGTCTGCTTCCAGGGGAAGAAACTAAGGCTGTTCTCACCAGAGACAAAGACGTATATGCTCACACCTGCCTACGTGGAGAGAACGGGGTGCTTGGTCCTCTTCTTGGGGGAGAGAATGAGTGAGGGAGTGAGAATACGGAAACTTTGCAGAAATATTTATGTTTTCATCCACTATTTAGTTTTCTGTAACTTACTCCATACAGTATGAAACTGACTCATATTCTTGCTCAGGAATTCATTAACTATCTTTGACGAATGACCACTAATAGTTGAGAATTCATTACACACTGTTAGACTTGGCCTTTGTACCCAGCAGTCTTGGGCATTAGTCTCCTAGGACATAGTTGAAACCCCTGATGCTTTGCTGGGTCATGCTTCACTGGGGAGAACCAACCCTGGGCTGCGTTTGGCAGGGAAGGCTGGATTCTTAAACAAAACTATGCCATTTGCCAAATCAGAGAAATTCAAATAAAATTTCTTCTGGTAGCAGGAAGGCCTTATTCATAAGACACACAAAAATGGATTATTAAATAAGTAAATTGTGTCACAACCACAAGTGGTTTTAATGAAGCAGAGTGCTAAGTACATAGCGCTTAAAAACTTATTAACTTTCATTTCTTTGTAAAACATTTCACTCAGCACTACAGAGGGTATCTATCAATCAACAAATAAATATTTACTGAGTGCCTGTTTACAAGTCACTTTGGGTGTAAGGAAAGAAGAAAAACCTGTCTTTGCCTTAACAAGGTTTATAATTGAAGAGACAAGTATGAAGGAGTTAAAGAACAACCAAGGGTCAGATTTCAAGATGCTGAGCATGTGTGTGGGGCTGGGCTTGCATGCAGACTGCAAGTGTCAAGACCCAGTGCTCAGGTGGGATGTACCTACGAGTAAACCTTCCATGTGGAAACACTAAGAAGTCTTAGTGAGACTGTTATAAACTTTCAGTTGCAATGACAAGTTTTTTTTCTTTTTCTTTTTTGAGGGAGTGACAAATTCTAACGCTTGAGAGTAAACACTGAGCAAGAGCAATCATTATGTGGACAGCAAACACAACTCAGTAGCAAACAAGTATGTGGGATTACTGGGAGGGATGTAAAGCTTTCCTAATTCAACATCCTCCCTTGGACAGTGAGGAAATAAGCTGAGGAGGTGAGAGGCACGCTCTGGGTGACACATGTTGGCGGAGCTGGGAAGAGAATGACGTTCTTCTACCCGTTAGCTCTGAGCTCTCTCCATTATCACTTAAGAAAAAATAACAGATGCAGTTTTACCATCCTCTTTTTAGTCTGAATAATTTCCCCCGTCTTTAATTAGTTTTCCAAGATGGCACCCGTGGTCTCTTTCCATCACAAATTCAACTCCTGACACCACATACACAATACTTGTTAATCACCGTGGCTTTACTTTTAACCTTGTATATCTCAAGTCATAGTAAGTTCTTCTAAGGATTTGCGTGTCAGCCTTAGGGTTTGTATATCCCCCACTTTACCTCAAAGCTGGAACACACCAAAAAGTTGCCCCATCTCTGGAAAAAATTTTGTGACTACGTTTATGAAAACTTGTACATGAAGACTTGTCAGCATGGCTTATCAAGAATTAAACAACTCTGAGATTCTCTTTATTTTTATTTCTTTGGTTTTCTTTTATTTGGTCATGAAAGTTCACATATTTTTATACCAAGTCATACTGTAGATATTAAGGAATGAATATGAGCATATTTAAAATGGCATTTTTTTAGTAAGCAAAGAAGATCAAACTATAATTTCGGTTTTTAAAATAAAGTTCTAAATATTTACAGCTGGTTTTCCTTTCCTGCCTTAAACATGTTGTATATTATGGTTGAATTTGTTTAAAACAGCCTTTTTTGAAAACTTGTTTCCTATAATATAGGAATCTTAATAACAAAAATTCGTTTCTGAAAATCTTGACTTTGGAGAAAACCTTGATTTTTAAAAAAAATATATTTTATTATGTTTTTGGTGAAAGTTTACACAGGAAATTAGGTTCTCATTTAACAATTTCTATACATATTGTTCAGTGACATTGGTTACATTCTTCACAATATATCAGCATTCTCATTTCCATTTTGGTTGTTCTGTTTCCATTAATCTAGTTTCCCTGTCCCCCCTAGCCTTCTCATCTTTGGTCTAGGATAAATGCTAACCATTTGGTTTCATCTAGACAGTTATTTTGAGGCGCAAAGTACTCACGGGTGGTATTATTTATTTTATGGGCCAATTTGTCCTTTGGCTAAAAGGTGACCTCTGGGAGTGGTTTGAGTTCCAAGTTTAAAGAGTATCTCAGGGCAATAGTCTCGGGGCTTCATCTGGTCTCTACCAGCCCAGCGAGTCTGGTCTTTTAGAAAACCTTGATTTTCAATTTTGGCTTGAAAGGACTTTAGCTTTCTGATTTTCAGGGCCCAGCAAAAGGCCATCTCTTCTATTAGGTCTTTGGCTACACAAAATGGTTAAAATAATGAATTTTCTGTTATTCTTAGCTTGTGCCCAGAAGCCATGGAGATTTTTGGACTTACTTAGTTAATTAAAGAAAGAAAGTGAATAAAAGGCCCTCTTATTAGTAGCAACCGTAGAAAATAAATATTATGAACAGCAGTAGTTTCACAACGTAAAGAAAGACGTAACCGTAACTACAAAATCTTTTCCAGAGATGGGGAGACTTTTTGGTGTATTCTAGCTCTGAGGTAAACTGAGGGATATACAAACCCTGAGGCTGATATGCAAATCCTTAAAATATAATTATGGCTTGAGATATACAAGATTAAAAGTAAAGCCTTAGTGATTAACAAGTATTGTGAATATGGTGTCAAGAACTGAATTTGTGATGTGAAAGAGACCATGGAGACCATCTTGGAAAACTAATTAAAGATGGGAGAAATTATTCAGACTAAAAAGAGAGTGAACCGAAATCCCCATCGTTCCCTTCAACATGGTATCTCCTAGAATTCCCACACTCTTGGATTATGATTCCATAACCACTACTCACTGAATTCTGAACTGACAGCGCTAAAAGTCCCCGAGATAATCAGTTCTCAGGATATTTTACATTTCCCAGGGGATATGGAAAGTGAGTAGGTTGCCTCTGGGAGCAAAAAGCAGTAACAGCGATGAAGTGGGATGAGGGAAATGTACCCATTTAATAGCAAAAAGCATTTTACATTTTTTGTAGTCTATGTAGAATGAATAAGCAATCATTTTAATATTGCTTTAGATCCTTAATTAGCATAACTTATTGCATTGTGAATATCAATTCTTTCCATGGTTTTCTATGGACATGCAGCTATAATAATTTTATTTTTTATCATGTCTTAAAGCATGATACCAGTTATTCAAGGCTTAATCTCTATCAAAACAACAACAACAAAAAAAAAAACCCAGGATCAAGATTTTCAAAATATTAGAAAAATTAAAAACATAAGAAATATATTCTCATAATTTTGGTGAAATTGCTCTATGAGTCAACGTTTAAAATTTAGAAAACGAGATAGGAATATTTTCATTTATGTATACACATCTCCAGCACAATTCTTTCTATTGTGGCTAATATACAAACGACTCATGTAACTTATCGTCTACATGGGATGTTTCAGCGAGTGAAAAGCTAACCAGACAGGCTGCGGGAACAACTGGCATGAAGCGGAGTGATCTGAACAAGCCAGGGTGAATGGACACCATGGTAATGGAGCAGGTTCCATAAGACACCAGAGTTACGGATGTTTTTCCTACCCATTATTTTAGTTCCTTGATGAGAAAGACAGTAACCTATTTATCTTTGGAAGTGCCTTTTTTCAGGTCAAAAACTGAAGGAATTTAAAGCGTAGAATTGATTCAGGAATTTTGATCTCATATAATTACTTGTTACAATGGAAATAATGCTACTGGCAAATAAAAGAAGTACATTTTATGTCTAATTTTCCTCATATTATTCACTGTAGTTTTCAGTTATTTTTTGTTAAACTTTCCCAAGTGATATCAGGTAAAATTAAAAGATGAGTAAACATACCGTAGGGTCATTAAGTGACTTAACTGGAACCAGAAGTCAGGGCAGTGAAGAGTTGCATAACATTTACTTCCCACTAAGATATTGCTTGAAATGCCATGCTTGTCTTCACTCAATCATTTACACTACACAAATCTAATAAGCACACGTCGTATGCCAGGTATGTGCTAGGCACCAAGGAGAGAATGATGAATAAGGTATGGGCGTGATATCCTCGGGGCAGTGGTACTTCAGTGGTAGATGTTGTGTCTTCTATGCAGGAGAGCAGGGTTCTGTTCTTGGCCAATACACCTCATGCACGGTCACCACCCATCTGTCAGTGGTGGCTTGCATGCTGCTATGGTGCTGAACAGATTTCAGCAGAGCTTCCAGACTAAAAACAGACTAGGATGAAAGGTCTGGCAATCTAGTCCCCAAAATCAACACCAATAAAAAACCTATGGATCACAATGGCCCAATCTTGTTGTGCATGGGTCTGACCTGATGGTGTGATAGCTAGCAACAACCACAATGCCCCTGCCTTCAAGGAACTTACTTTGAAGTGTAGGTCTGTTGTTATTGTTGTTAGGTGCTGTTGAGTTGGTTCCAACTCATAGCAACCCCATGTACAACAGAAGGAAACACTGCCTGGTCCTGTGCAATCCTCACAATTTTTGTTATGCTTGAGTTCATTTGCAGCCTCTGTGTCAATCCATCTCCTCAAGGGTCTTCCTCTTTTTTGCTGACCCAAGAACTTTACCAAGCATGATGTTCTTCTCCAGGGACTGATCCCTCCTGATAGCATGTCCAAAGTATGTGAGACGAAATCTTGCCATCTTGCTTCTAAGGAGCATTGTGGCTACGCTTCTTCCAAGACACATTTGTAGGTCTAGATAAGTGAATAGATAATTCCGACAAAGTATGATACGTGCTATGCTAGGATACTTAAAGAGAGTTTCAGGATGCACTGAGAGCAGCTAGAAGGAGCCCCAAATTTAATTTGAGGGACTCAGAGAAGGCTTTTTGAGTGAAGTGACATGTAAGATGAGACCTGAAGAATGACTAGAAGTGAGCCAGGCAAGGGGAAGGAGGTGGGCTGGAAGGAGCCATCCTGGTGAGGACCTAAGGCTGGATGTGACTGTGGTAAAGTGGATTGCTGAATACAGTCCTTGCAGCCACAGTCTTTGTAACTCCCAAAAAACGCCCGGGTAGGACTGTGTAAATGAGGTGTATGGAACCCTAACGATGGAAACTGGTTGGTTTTGCCATCCTGCTAGGCTTAAAGGGGGACACTGAGAGAGAAAGAAGGAGCTCTAATACAGAAGACGGAGAGCTTGTAACACCAAAGACAGCTGTAATACAGAAGACAGAAAGGGAGAGCTTGTAACACCAGAGACAAGCAAGAAGCAGCAGCAGAGAAACGGCAGCAGGAGAATCAAGAGGCTGGCAGGAGACAGCATGGTGGGCTTCCTGGCCCACAGAGTGAGAAAGCTGAGTGCCATCAGGCAGGAAGCTTCCTGGAGAGTAGGGTGCCTCTGGGCACTTTGTGGAGCTAGGTTTGTGGATCCAAGCAGCTAGAGCAGAGCGCCTTTGGACTGAGGCTTACTGGTGGAGTGGGATGCCTCGAAGCACTTACTGGCAGAGCTAAAAGGCTTTGTCACACTTGCCCAAGCAGGGCAAATGTGAGGCCAAGGGGCTGAGGGACCAAGGGCCAGGGAGAGACCTGCCTGCAGGCACAGCTGAGAAGAGACTGTCCTGATGGAAGAGCTATATCCTGAGTGTTTCTGAACCTGAACTGTAGCCTGTTACTTCCCTAATAAACCTCATAATCGTGACTGTGGTCTGTGAGTTGTGTGTGGCCATTACCATGAGTTATTGAACTCAGCAGAGAAGTAGAGAGTGCCGTGGGAGGGATGGCTGGTGTCAGAACAGGGAAAAAGGGCTGCTGAGAGGAGGTCTGTCTGACCTGCACCTCACAGGAATCCTGATTGTCTTTCCCTCTTATGAAGTCAGAGGAAGTCAGACGCTGCCCCCATGCCATTTTTATAATGATGAACTCAGGTAACCAGAAGAAGTTGAATGTGGCAGTAAAACGTGAGACAAGGAGTCACACAGAATGTGAGTCAGGGGAAGCAGCGTCTAAAGTGTGACCATCCTTTAGCACACTGGAATTTTTGAAGATGTGAAGGGCAGTGTGACAGATTTGCATGGTATAAAGATAACTGGAGCTGCGATGCGGAGATTGGATTGGAGGGGGTTAGAGCTAGAGGCAACAAGACCAGTTAGAATGATGTTTCAGTAATTCAGGAAAGAGATGGTGGTGGGATAAAGGCAATGGGGATGAGAAATATTTAGCATGGGGAATTATTATTTTCATCAGGATTGTTAATTATACTTAAACCCCCAGGTGCATTTCTAGAGTTTCTAAAGTGAAGGTAGATTCCAAATTTCTTAAATTTTTCTGCTGAACTTTCTAGAGTTATGACTAACCCATGGCTATAGATGGACATATTACAATGTGAATCTCATGGCAGTTCTTAATAAACATCGCGAATTTCTGAAACAAGTCTTTTATGCATGGACTGATTTCCTTTAGTTCTTGAAACTATAAACCAAACCAAACCCGTTGCCGTCCAGTCGATTCCAACTCATAGTGACCCTACAGGATGGAGTAGAAATGCCCTGTAGTGTTTCCAAGGAGCAGCTGGTGGATTCGAACTGCTGACCTTTTGGTTAGCAGCTGAGCTCTTAACCACCATGCCACCAGGGCTCCCCTGCAACTCTGGATACACTTTAATTTGCAGGGTTTCTTCAAAGTAAATTTGACTTTTTAAATTCCTTCCTAATGAAAGGTTGACGCTTTTGGTAGTGGATATTGCTTGCTTGCAACTCACTCTTAACTATGCGTACCTGTTTCGTTCTCCTCTTGGTTTCAAAAGTTTTACAGTACCCTTTTATAAGGTTAGGAATGCAGAATGGTCTTATCAAAATGGCCAAGAAACTCTGTGCAGAAAGAACTAAAGGCAGCGGCAGTGGGAGAAGGTAAATATGTCACTTTGAACATAAGCAGTCCCTCAAAGCAAACAGTAGGGCCCGTCAGGAAAATCCCATCTGCTCCTTCTCACCTGCATAGCACGGCCATGACAGACGGATATATAATGACCTGACAGAAGTGCAGAGAAGAGATCGCCGTGGATTTAGAAGCTCCAGGCCAGCAACCTCAGGGCGAAATATTTGCTTACTTCCTAATAATTCTTCCAGAATCGAGTACTTACTGTTAAGTGGTTGAAATGGTAACAATTACTTGAAAATGCTGCATCGAGTATAACTCCTCTAGATTTGAAATGTAGAACAACAATAAAAATCCCAGACAAGGTTATTATTCACCTTAAGTGTGTTGGATACATCTCTTTGGTATTTTAAACATGGCTTTGGGGCTGCTTTATAGTCTCTTTTAATAACAGCTGTTCCTGGGTTCTATTAAAACACTTCTACTATTTTCTCCCTCGTAGAGACTTTTTTTCCCCCTTGAACCATATCGTGTAGAAAAACATAGTGTGGCCATTTTTATCGTTTACCATATTCTGCATGAATCTCTTATAAGCAATATTTAACATGACTTCAATATAGTCTGATAGCAAATAGCATAAAAATGCTCCCTTTGAGCATACAGCTCTCCATGTTCTTATATACCTCTCTTCTCCTTTTCTCCTACCACAAGCAATGTGGGGGCACCAAGGTGTACTGTGACAATAGTTGCATTGCTTAAATGAAGCTGTATTGTTTACAGCCCTCTTTCTTTATAAAGGAACTCTGGAAGCACAAGCATTGGGCAGCAGTTCATATGCATCACTGACTATCAACTGGCATCTACTAAGCAATTTGGTAGGAGCCCTGGTGGTGCAGTGGTTAAAGCGATCAACTGCTAACTGAAAGGTCAGCAGTTTGAAACCACCAGCAGCTCTATGGGAGAAACATGTGGCAGTCTGCTTCTGTAGAGATTTACAGCCTCAGAAACCTTATGGGGCCGCTATGAGTCAGGATTGACTCTACGGCAGTGGATTTGGTTTTTTTGGGTTTAATAATTTGGTTCTCTTAAAAATGAGGTTTATGTGAAAGATAGAAATTAAGTTTCATAATCAACTGGCTTCATGTAAGCAATACAACTATCTGCCCATCAATTCTTCCTCAAGAAAATAAATTATCACAGTGGTCAGGATTTAGAATTAGTATTAGAAAAAACTATAAGGTACTGAACATTAGAAATGGATTTATTTCTATTTTAAGAATAGAATAGGCTGAGGCATACCTTAGCCTGCTTCTTGCTTCTAGTCTAGACAGAATTATATGTGTAAACATGTAAATTTTAATTTATAAATAAGTTTTAATTTATAAAAAAATATTTCCGTCAGTTATTTGATCACTAACATGTTTAAAGGAAAAATCTGCATAAAGGTTATACTGAAATCTGCAAGCTAATTTCCTTTCTCCTCTCCTCTCCTTAAACGATTGTTCCCAGTGTGGAAATGTTTGAAATACTTTTAAGATTGTTTAAAATCTATCATGCCTCCATCCAAACACTATGGATATCTGAGAGAAAGCACTTTGTAACTTCTAAGTGGGCAGAGATAATATTTATGATCAAAGCCTGTGCTGATCGCAGGACAAGGGTACAAAATCATTGAGTTCCACGGAAATTCATGCCTCAGGAAAGAGTAACTTTTATTATAAAGCTAGAAACTTGGAGATGCTAAGAAAACAAACTTCATTTTATAAACTCCGTTTTGAGTTTTTTAAAAATTTGTTTTCTATTTTGTCAGCGTATACCTGAGATGGTAGTTAAATTCTCAAAGCTTTCTATTTCTCCCCCTGCACAAAAATGGGCAAATGTCTGAACTGAAAGGATAAAATATTTCCTTTCATCGTTAAAAAAAAAAAAAAAAAAAACTTAATATTCGGTTTCTGTTACATTTTGATGTTGGCCAATTCTTTCTGATTACTTTTAAATTATAGCTCTTCCATGGTAATGTGCAACTCAGCATCTTCTCTGTGGGGCAGCAACTTTGCATTCGTAAGACGACATACCACTATTAACGCTCTAAATTACAGCTCCTTGGCCTTGTCAATACACACACATTGTTCCCTTTCAAGTGAAATGCAGGGATGTTTAAAGTCTCTTCCAGCTGGAACATTCCATGAATCTATAAAAAGCAAATTCTCTTTCATCCCATATTTGTTTGTAGGATGCTGCCCACAACAGTCCAGTCAACTGAGAAATTTCTTTCTCGGGTAAATGAATATGTGACAGACCACGAAAAATCACACTACCATCTTACAGCAAAAACGAGACAAAGCGCAAGCGATGCTAGTGAAGGAAGTATTAGGAATTAAAGTCTCATCTACACAACAGCAAACACGTATGGTAAGAAATAATTCCTGGGCACACAACAGCTCAGCCGTTTCCTAACCTAGAAACTAGTCTGCTCTGTTGACTCCAACTCTCTCTCCCCTGGGTCCTTGTGAGTGGGATGTGGAAAATGTTTCACAGGCCCCAGAAGGGGATGTTAGCTACGGAGGCTGAGCCCACTTCCGGTTTCCTTTTGCACCACCTTTGGAAACATGTGGGAGCAGAACAAGATTAGCAGTCTTGCTAATGTTGGCCCTTTGGTCAATGGCCACTTGGTTCCTTTGTGTTTTGTTATCTTTTCTTCTCCAAGGTTCCGATAAAGACTGTATCTATTGTAGGAAGCCAAATACCACGTCTAATATCGTGCTCGATTATTTCTGATATTGAAAATGAATTATGTATCTATCATCTATCTATTTAGTATTTTCATTAATTAAACTTATTTTTAATTAATTTAATTTAATTATTTTAATTACCCCTAGTATCCCTGCTACAGATTTGGATTTTATACACTTCATAATTCTCTTAAGAAAAAGCTTAATCTGTTCAAAAATTAGCAAAATGAATTTTGTGGCATAAATTGACATTTAATTACTCTAAATAATATTTAAATAATGATGTTAAAAACTAAGGCTGTTATCCAGCACACTGAGTTTTAACACCAATGTTTCCCACTCAGAGTTTATTGTGTAACAACAGAAGATGAAGAATGCCGTCATTGATTTTTATGAAAATAATGCTCACCTTCTATGTTTGTTTGCCAACCACGCCTCTCCCCATGAGATATTTTTATAAGTGCTGCTATGCCTTTGTAAGCGCTGCTTTGCCAAGAAAAAAAACTGGCATAGCAGCACTTATGAAAATACCTCTTGTGGGGAGGGTGCGGTTGTCAAACAAACATAGAAGGCAAGCGTTATTTGCATAAAAATACAGTACTGTCCTCTGAATATATTATCATCTATTGGAGAGTTCACATGATTCATAGGGCCTATGGGTTCCCATTTTCTGTTCTTATAATTAAAGAATTTCTGTATTTATACTCAAACAAGATGAAAATTGAATTTTTTATCCTTTATCAGATACTTATGAAGTACATCTCTTTTCTGTTACATTCTGATTAAAATACCTTTGGGTACGTCTTCTAAGTGACTCCGAGGCATCCCAAGTGTGCGTTAGGCCACTACGTGAGTGGAAGATAAAAGGTCATAATCAGAATTGAATTTTTAACAGGAAGGAATTATTCTCTTGCCTTTTTCCTTCTCATGCTTTCATTCAGTTACTCTATTAAACCACCTTGTTACGATTGCCCATAAGTACGCAAAACAATTAATTCATACATGAATCTTACCTATCAACCAGGGTATTGAGAGTTAATGGGGAGGAATATGTCATATAATCACCATCTTACAGCTGAACCATTTTGTTATTATATTTACTGATAATGTTTTAGCTAAGCAAGCTAATTTCCATGATGTTCCTTTCATTTTTCTGCTAATGAAACCAAAACAAGTTGCTGTCGAGTTGATTCCAATTCATGGTGACCCCATGTATATCAGAGTAGAAGTGTGCTCCACAGGGTTTTCAATGGCTGATTTTTTGGAAGTAGATCACCAAGACTTTCTTGCAAGGCACCTCTGGGTGGGCTGGAACCTCCAATCTATCCGTTAGCTGTTTTTTATCACCCTGGGACTCCATTACAGTAGTTTCTAATATTAATAGTTATTGAAATTAGTTTAACTTAATATTAAGGTTAGCTACTTGTGGGCCCCTACTAAGGTGTAAGCTCCTTTAGGTTAGGA
Organism: Trichechus manatus latirostris; assembly: GCF_000243295.1. NCBI lineage: Eukaryota > Metazoa > Chordata > Mammalia > Sirenia > Trichechidae > Trichechus > Trichechus manatus. The sequence continues at coordinate 8,834,880 of NW_004444035.1, read as the reverse complement.
TGCATATAGGATCACAGCACAGTGCGTGGGAAAGAGAAGGTACTTAATACTTAGCGAGTGAATGAATGCATATTCCAGGCTCTACTATATAATGATAAATAGAAGACAAAGATGCCCATGTGGGTTGACTTTCTAAATTCTTTCTCAAATTTTGTTAATCCTCTCCCTCAGTTATTCCCACACAGTTCGGCTCACTCTCACTTCTATACCTAAAACAATTCAGCAAAACAAATGGTAAGAAAAATCACACTGCATTTGCTATGTATCCATCACTGCTTTGATTGGTATCTATATATATTAACTCATTTAATGCTCCTGACAAGTGAGTGAGGTCCCCTACAATAGAGATGAGAAAACACAGAGGTACAGAGAGATTAAACCACATGCACGGGGCCACACAGCGGTAAGTGGGAGAAGCAGGATCAGAACCCAGGCAGTTTGGTTTCCCAGTCCACTTGCTTAACCACTCTGTTAAATGTCTATTGCTGTGGTGTGGAAAGCAGCCCTGGTGGTGCAGCTGTTAAGCACTTGGCTGCTAACTAAAAGGTCGGCGGTTCGAATCCACCAGTCGCTCCGTGGGAGAAAGAAGTGGCAGTCTGCTTCCCTAAGGATTTATAGGCTTGGAAACCCCATGGGGCAATTCTGCTCTTCCTGTAGGGTCGCTATGATCAGAATGGACTAGACGGCAATGGTTTTGGTAGTGTGGACGCTAGGGAGGCTTAGCATGGGCGACGCAGTTCTCCAGAAATGATCAACTGAAGTAGCTACTGATGCCGGCTATATATGCTGTGTGGGGCCAGGCCACATTTCTTCCTGTTATACTTAAAGTGGCTGTGAGTCAGAGCTGACTCGAGGGCACCTAACAACAACATTCTCCACTAGAATCTCATTGATTCCCACAGATCATAATTCTGCAATTCAGCTATTTATCTAACTGTCAGACCTTCACCTCAAGTTTTGGTTAAAAATTGGATTGTTCCAAGTGCTGGCCTATGTAGATGTTTAATCACGTTTTCCATTTCATTTAACGTTTGTAACAACCTTGTGAGGTGGGAACATTATCTCCATTTTTTAGGGACAGAATCAGTCTCACAAAGGTTAAATAATATCCCAAAATCAGTCTGTGCTCTTCTCCCCACCACAGCTTACCCTCTTGTTTAGAAAATCAAGCTCAGATCAAGCTATTCATTTTCTAGACAAAATAATGATGCTATTTCAACATTTTTTGTAAACCTCTAGGTTAATTTTTAATGAGTGTAAAAAGCAGTAAACTCTTTTGACATTTCACTGGCTCGAAAAAAACCATAGAAATTGAAAAGGCTCATTAACCACTCACTTTATCCCTCTGCCAATGCAGAAATAGAACTGAAAAAAGAAGAAAAGTGTACCTTCCCATTTGTTTATGTTTCCTTTGAAAATTGTCAGGTTATCTGTTAAGCAGCACTATAATTTTCTCTACAGCTAGCAAATTATCTGTGGAGTAGAGATCTTGTTGGCAGGAGGGATGATACTTGATTTCTATGACCACAAGCCGGAAAATGAACAGATCCGGCTGGCAGTAAAGGGGTCTGGTGCCCAGATAACAGAGGCAGGCCTCTGTGATGTAGGTTATGCTAGCCATCCAAACTTTTGTGGATATTGGCATTTCTTGGAGGGAGGCGGCCAAAACCTATGGTGGTTTGTTAGTATTAAAAGATTAATAAGTTGGTCCTGGTCTACAGTAACATAAATCCATGAAGAAGAAACTAAATCAGTTTCACTATTAGGATAGCTTCTGATACACAACTGGCTCTGAAATACCCATTAATTATTTAAAACAACACCATAAAAGTATATTAATACTTGTTCCAATAAAAGCTGCTGTTGGGCTAATGTGACCCTATTAGTGACCTTGTTAATAACTAACGTGAATTTATAACTTTGGTTCAAGTCACTGCTTGGATCAGAGGCTCATCACACATCATAACTACTTTATTCAACAGTATGTGCGGCAAGAAATGTTGGATGTAATTACTCTCTTTCAGACTATATGTTTCTGCCTTAGAGGCGACTGGCAGAAAATCTCCCTGTTTTATGTGGCTGTCACAAGAGAAACTGAAAAGGAATTCACTATTATATGACACTCTCTAAACAATGCTCCTCAGTCTCCCCTGCTCATTTGTTTTCAGTGTTTTACTCTCTTCTTCCTATCATCTTTCTCCAGCCTTTCTCTCCAGCTTCTTCAAAGTGACATTAACCAGAGAAGTTACAAGATTTCTAGACCAGTGGTCTCCCAAATTTTGATTACGCAAGCCTGTGTGTCATTTATTTCTCAACCATAACATATATACTTTTGTATTAGTAGATCATATACAGTGTAAAACATATATATATAAAAAAATAAAATAAAACAAACTGTTGCCTTCAAGTCAATTCTGACTCATAGTGACCCTACAGGACAGAGTAGAACTGCCTCATAGGGTTTCCAAGGAGCAGCTGATGGATTCGAACTGCCAATCTTTTGTTTAGCAGCCGATTCTTAACCGTAGTGTTTTTAAAATAAAGGATAAATAACAATAAGTATAAATGGACATTCTAATATTTTCTGCCTCTAAACCACTCTTGCCCACTCCTCTCCGGAGACATCTACGTAGATTCTAAATAGAATTTACCACTCACAGATTTAAGTAACTTGATGGGTTGTGTTGTGGCAAAGGGTAGAACTAATTTTAAATTGAAGGCTATTTCAGGGACCCAGATTTGCATAGTTCTTTTCTCCCTCCTCTTCTTCCCTGATGCCCCGTGGTAGCACAGAATTAATAGGGAATTCAAAGAGGAGATTATGATATAAAGTATGGGATATATGATCAATGACTTTGGTTGTTTATGACTTAACTTCTTTTCCATCTTCATAGTTTGGGTTCTTGGCAAACAATATTGTCTTTTGACAATAGATGCTTTACCACAACAGGCCTACTCATGTGAATTTATTAATGACCTTGTTAATAACTACTGTAAATTTGTAATTTGAAACTGGGTTCCAGGTACTAGGCTGGATGCTGCAGAAACAAAATTTAATCTATTTTCCCTCAGTGAGCTGATGTTTTAGTTACCAATGGTGAAACTGATTGAATTGCAATGAATTTGTAGTAAATAGTATCATAGGAATAAGCAACCATCTTTGCTGATGAGATTGGGGAAAACCCCAAACAAGTAAAAACATCTGAGGATCCTGAAACAGGAGCTTATCATGGCTGCACCTTTTAGCCTGGTGGAGACCTAGCCCATGAGGGCTGGCCCGAGCCATCAGAGTTCCTGAGGTAAAATTGTAATGACAGCAATTTACCTCCACCTGCTCGGTAATTGCTGGTACCAAGTTCATGTTCCTCGCCTCCCTGTTAAACTCCTGATGGTGTTGACCACAATTTCTCCCTTGAGGTGATTTTTCTTTACACTTGAGCTTAGATTTTATATTAACTGTCAGGTTGACAGCTGATTCCAGCTTGCTACAAATTCACTTTTTGTCAAGTACTTGCATTTTTGTTTCTTCCAATTCAGCAATGTGTCTCTGGGTATCCTATTTTAGCCTATCCTTTCCCCCTCACCTTCTGTCTCTCTCTTCCTTCTCCTTCACTTCCTCCTCTCTTCCCTTTCTCCTTTTCTTTCTCTCTCACTGCTATTCCATCCCTCCAGGGTTAGTCAAACAGAAGCCTTATTTGGAGCTCCAGTGGGATTTCAGGGACTCTGTGCTTCACAAGAAGCTCTGGTGGCTCAGTGGTTAAGAGCTTGGCTGCTAACCAAAAAGGCTGGCAGTTTGAATCCACCAGCCACTCCTTGGAAACCCTATAGGGCAGTTCTACTTTGTCCTATAGGGTCATTATGAGTCTGAATTGACTCAACAGTAACAAGTTTGGGCTTGAGTATGTTTTACAATGTAAGGGACTCCTCTATCTGGCCCATGGTGATGTACCAATACATAGAACAGGGCCTGGAATATCGAAAATCTTCAATACTTATTATTGATAGATTTTACCAGACAATAAATCTAGTGTTATTCTTTACCGTGTCATTAATTTTTGTTTTTGCACTTCCTATTGGGTTTAGGAGAATTATATTTGTTATGAGGCAAAATTTTTCAGCCCAAAATATCTGCAAATATGCTTTTTTGCTTTCTAGTTGTTTATAAAGTAGAAAATCTTCAGCTTAAACGGCATGAAATAATTTGACGATTTTCAATGGCCCAACGGAGCACAAAATGAGCTACTCACAAAGGTACCAGCTGTGTCTGATACACAAATCCAGCCAAAAATATGGCCTAAAAGAACTGTCACAGGAATACACTGTTTACACTCCAACTTTACACCAACTGCCAACCATTCTTCCCCAGCTCTGACCTCTGACCTAGGAGAACACAGCTTAAAAACCGGATGATACAGGAAATATATTCAGCTTCATCAGCCCATGTTTTCAAACCAGTGCAACCCTAGCGTAAAATTATTCCATTCTTCTGAATTTATCCACAGAGCTGTATGCACTTGCCCTGTCGTTCATCCTTTCCTTCTTTGTCAGCTGATACTGGGTGTCTTAGTTATCTAGTGTGGCTATAACAGAAATACCACAACTGGGTGGCTTTCATGAACAGAAATATATTTTCTTACAGTTTAGGAGGCAAAAAGTCCGAAATCAGGGCACTGGCTCTAGAGGAAGGCTCTCTCTCGCTCTCTCTGTTTGCTCTAGGGGAAAAGTCCTTGTCTCTTTTTGGCTTCTAGTCCTAGGTTCCTTGGCAAACATGTGGGGTGTATCTTCCCCTTCATTTGTGTTTGTTTGCTTGCTTAATCTCCTTACTTATCTCAAAAGAGATTGATTTAAGACACTAATACTGCCTCATTAACATAACAAGGGATACCCATTCCCAAATGGGATTACATCCACCCACCGGTATACCCATCGCCATTGAGTCGATATTCCGACTCATAGGGAACCTATAGGACAGAGTAGAACTGCCCCTGTAGGATTTCCAAGGAGCGCCTAGTGGATTCGAACTGTGGACGTTTTGGTTAGCAACTGAACTCTTAACCACTTCGCTACCAGGGTTTCCTCCACAGGTATAGGGGTTAGGATTTACAAGACATATTTGGGGGGGGGAGGGCACAATTCAATCCATAACACTGCTTATTCACAAACTCTATTTCTCCCACTAATCCTCGCTTTCATTCAGCATCTCTTGTTCTATTAGCTTGGTATTTGGCCTTGCCTTAAACATATCTTTGTTTTTATTTCTTCGACAATTTTCCTACCTTTCGTTTTCTTCCGGCTACCCTCCTACCTTGGTCTACTTCATATTCTGCATAATTTACTCTCATCTTAATGTCACCTACTGGTTAATGTTGGTCCCCCCTTCTATAAAGCCCCCATAGGGGCATTCAGAATATGGAAAGAAAAGGGAAGACATTCCAGATAACAGGCGTGTTTTTACCAAATCATACATAGTTTTAAGATGAGGTAAGGAGAAAGAAAATTGATTTTTATCCATCGCAGCTTTTTAATGTATAACATTTGTTCACAGATCTAAAGTATCATATAATGTTTTGCTTCTGGCAGCTTTTCTATAAGAAATAGTGTAGCACTTGATCAATAACATTTCAAAATATCAAATAATTTCCTAATATGGAAAGATATTCTACAGTATGAAATTAAAGCACCAAGCATTCATACAGGTTGACAAACATCACAAAATACGGCCTGGTTATTCCTTTCATAACATGCCATGATATACTGGAATGTATTTATATTAGGATATGTAGCAAAGACTCTTAATAATTGGATTTTTAGCTGGTACACTGTTGCACAGATTCCCTTTCTCAGTCCTTTATCACTAGCTGTAAGGAGCCCTGGTGGCACAGTGGTTAAAGCACTGGACTGCTAACCGAAAGGTCAGTAGTTGGAAATCATGAGCAGTGCCACAGGAGAAAGATGTAACAGTCTGCTTCCTTCGAGATTTATAGCCTTGAAAGCCCTGTGGGGCAGTTCTACTCTGTCCTAGTGTTGCTGTGACTTGGAATTGACTTGACAGCAGTGGGTTAGCACTAGGTGTGGTCATGCAACTAAGTTCTAGCCCTTGAAATATGAGAGAAAAAAAAGTGTGGACGTCTGGGTCCTACCTTCACACAGGACTGTGGCCACCTCTGCCCCCTTTCCCCTTGCTACTGACTTGAATGTGGATAAGGGCTCAGGATGGCAGGGCAGCTGGATAAAAGTGACTTGGGATTCTGAATTGTTGTTACATGCCATGAAGTCAGTTGCCTATGTACATAGCGACCCTATGTACAACACAACAAAACACTGCCTGGTCCTGCACCATTCTCCCAACAGTTGCTATGTGTGAGCCTGTTGTTGCAGGCACTGTGTCAATCCATCTAGCTGAACGTCTTCCTCTTTTTCACTGTCCCTCTACTTTACAACCATGATGTCCTTTTCCAGGGACTAGTCCATCCTGATAACATGCCAAAAATATGTGAGATGAAGTCTCGCCATCCTCTCGTCTAAGGAGCATTCTGGCTGTACTTCTTCTAAGATTTGTTCATTCTTGGTATATTCAATATTCTTTGCCAACAACATAATTCAACTGCATCAATTCTTCTTTGGTCTTCCTTATTTATTTTTCAGCTTTAGCATGCATATGAGGTGACCGAAAATACCATGGCTTGGCTCAGACGCACCTTAGTCCTCAAAGTGAAATCTTTGCTTTAGAACACCTTAAAGAGGTATTTTGCAGCAGATTTTCCCAGCATAATACTTTGATTTCTTGACTGCTGCTTCCGTGGGCATTGACTGTGGATCCAAGTAAAATGAAATCCTCGACAACTTCACTACAGTAAAATGAAATCCTTGACAACGTCAGTCTTTTCTCCATTTATCACGATGTTGTTTATTGGTCCAGTTGTGAGGATTTTTGTTTTCTTTATGTTGAGGCGCAATCCATACTGAAGGCTGTGGTCTTTGATCTTCATCAGTAAGTGCTTCTTCACAAAGTGCTCTTCACTTTCAGCTAACAAAATTGTGTCATCTGCATATCACAGGTTGTTGATGAGTCTTCCTTCAATCCTGATGCCATGTGCTTCTTCATATAGTCCAGCTTCTCAGATTATTTGCTCAGCATACAGATTGAATAAGTATGGTGAAAGGATACAACCCTGAC
>NW_004444035.1:8816632-8827603 GCF_000243295.1 Trichechus manatus latirostris | reverse complement strand
ACAGTCAAATGCCTTTGCATAGTCAAAAAACACAGGTAAACATCTTTCTGGTATTCTCTTCTTTCTGCCAGGATCCATATGACATCAGCAATGATATCCCTGGCTCCATATCCTCTTCTGAATCCAGCTTGAATTTCTGGCAGTTCCCCGTCGATATACTGCTGCAAATGCTTTTGAGTGATTTTCGGCGAAAGTTTACTTGCCTGTGATATTAATGATATTTTTCAATAATTTCCACATTCCGTTGGATCACCTTTCTTTGGAACGGACACAAATATAGATCTCTTCCAGTCAGTTGGCCAGGTTGCTGTCCTCCAAATTTCTTGGCACAGATGAGTGAGCACTTCCAGTGTTGAATCCAATTGCTGAAACATCTCAACTGGTATTCTGTCAATTCCTGGAGGCTTGTTTTTCACCAATCCCTGCAGTGCAGCTTAGACTTCTCCCTTCAATACCATCAATTCTTGTTCATATGCTTCCTCCCGAAATGGTTGAATGTCAACCAAGTCTTTTTGGTAAAGTGGTCCTCTGTATTACGTCCATCTTTTTATGATGCTTCCTGCATTGTTCAATTTTTTGCCCACAGAATCCTTTAATATTGTAATTCAAGGCTTGAATTTTTTCTTTAGTTCTTTCAGCTTGAGAAATGCCAAGCATGTTCTTCCCTTTGGTTTTCTAACTCCAGGTTTCTGCACATTTCACTATTATACTTTACTTTGTCTTCTCAAGCCACTCTTTGAAATCTTCTGTTCAGCTATTTACTTCCTCATTTCTTCCATTTGCTTTAGCTACTCTACATTCAAGAGCAAGTTTCAGAGTCTCCTCTGATGTCTATTTTGGTCTTTTCTCTCTTTCCTGTCTTTTTAATGACCTCTTCTTTTCTTCATGTATTATGTCCTTGACATCATCCCACAACTCATCTGGTCTTCGGTCATTAGTGTTAAGCGCATCAAATCTGTTCTTGAGATGGTCTCTAAATTCAGGTGGTATACATTCAAGTTTGTACTTTGACTCTCATGGACTTCTTTTAATTTTCTTCAGCTTCAACTTGAACTTGCATTTTAGCAACTGATAGTCTGTTCTGAAGTTGGCCCCTCACCTTATTCTGACTAATAATACTGAGCTTCTCCATTATCTCTTTCCACAGATGTAGCCGATTTCATTCCTGTGTATTCCATCTGGTGAGGTCCACGTGTATAGGCGCCATTTACGTTGTTGAAAAAAGAAGTAATTCCAATGGATTGGTCATTGGTCTTGCAAAATTCTGTCATGTGATCTCCGGCATCGTTTTATCACCAAGCCCATATTTTCCAACTATTGATCATTCTTCATTGTTTTCACCTTCCTCATTCCAATCCCCAGTAATTAGCAATGCATCTTCATTGCATGTTTGATCCATTTCAGACTGCAGAAGTTGGTAAAAAATCTTCAATTTCTTCATATTTGGCATTCGTGGTTGGTGCATAAATTTGAATAATAGTCCTATTATTTGCTTTGCAATACAATTATTTGTTATCTTATGAGAGCAAATAAAAATATGTTAATAAATTTATATAACTATTATGGTTATTCAGTGTTTGGGGAAATATTTAAATAGTCTCTAGGCAAGACTAAATTTTGGGCTGCCTTTAATCAGTAAACCACCATCAAGAACAAATACACTAATTCTTACAAAGTCTAACCTCAAGTCGTTCCCTACATATTTTCCATCTTCACATCTCAATTGGTTAAAGAGACCACTTCTTAGACTGTCTCTGCCCTCTAGACTTCTTTGGAATCTGTCTCCCAGAATTGCTTTTAACCATCTCTCTTACTTCAGGGACCCAGCCAGGTCCTATGAGTGCTGGTCATAGACCACACGACCTTCTGGCTCATTCTGTTGGTTTTCCTTTGATTTCAAGAGCTCTGTTTTCATGATATGCTTCATCATATTTAAGAGGGGTTGTTAGTTTAAGAGGTCAACATTTACATATACAATAAATTCAGTCCTCTCCAACTGAGTCTCCCAACAAATATATGTGTGGATATCCTTGATGGTCAGAAATATCACTGGAAAATAAGAGAATGTCCATCATACAAAACAATGAATGCCTGCCAAGATTCATAGTTTTCAAGGGATCATACTTTAAATCTAAAGTACAATGATATCTCTCTAGAGTACTATTTCAATACATTCTGAGGATCACTCATATTAGGTATGTGGAGTTTTAGGGCTTTTTGTTTGTTTGTTTTGTTTCTTTTTTCCCAAGTCTTGGAACCTTGATTATATCCTGCCAAAAGAAATCCATGCTCATAAATTCAATGGAGGATTTGCTTCACTCGCATGACTATCAGATAATGAGCTGGGTAGAGTTTTCTAGCTAAAATTTTATTAGCTTTTATTCTATTTCACTTTTCTAAGTTCTCAACTTACAGCTGTCACTCACTATGGCTGACAAATAATTTTCAAGATATGGAATATAGCAGACTATTTGCAGTATCAGGCAACTAATGCACTACAGACAGGAAAATGTGGCTCATATGTCTTTCTGAAATGATTATCTGTTTTAAATTCATTACTTTGGCAACAGGAATATGGTAGTAGATTGGAAGTCTCTTGTTGATATTTAAAATCTTTGTAATTTTTTTTCCATTTCATAAAAGTAGCAATAATAATGCTTTGATAAAGGTTGTTTTGTGCCAATGTAGAAAATTCTTCAAATAATATATATCTAATATTATATTATTTTTATACTTCTGATCATTGTATGCATTTCACCCGTAACTCTTTCACCTTTTATAAAAATTATTTAGGGTAAAAGGTGAAAATACCTTGTTTTTACCCTTTTAACTCCACTCTCCCAAAGTAACCACTATTACTTTGCCTATTTTATGTTTATTTACCCAGAATTTTCCTTATTCAAATTCAGTAATATAAAGATGTTTATACTCTCTCTATACTATATTTGTTATCTGTCTATCATCTATTTATCTACCCATCTATGTAACTAGGTATCTAGATCTATAGCTACATAATTTGTTACATAAGGTTGTGACATGCTATACATATTGGTCTGCCACTTTCTTCCTCCAGATAACACCGTATCATCAGCATTCTCCAAAGTTTGAGCACATGGGTCTCACTCCATCTTTTTAATGGCTAGCTAGTATTCCATACTATGGATAAACAATAACTAAGTAAATTCTATATTGATGGAAATCTAGGCTTTTCCTTTTTTTTTTACAGTAACATACAATAATGAACATCTCTTTACATATGCGTTTATGAATTAGTGTTATTATTTTTTTGGTCAAGTTCTAAAATGGCTAATTGCCATATTCAAAAGTATTTCTAACACTCATTCAACAACAAATAAAGCAGTAAAATGTCTACACATTTTATTCCTGGGGCTTCCTCCACGATCATATTTTTCTAGAGTCAATCTCAAACCTAAAACGCATTTAATCTGCTAACTACAGGGCATTTGAAGTGAGGTGTAGCGTCAAAGCAAATACTCCACCAGACAGTGCCACAACACTTTAGAATGACAAAATTCTTAAAATAGAAAACAGAAGTTAGACTTGTAAATGAAATATAATTACAGCTCTCAGAATGCAACCATGCTATATGACATGTCCAAGACTAAATTATTCCCAGCATTCTTTAGTATTCTTATGTCATTATTGCATTCCCTCCAACAGATTTGATAAAATATTTGGAAATTTCTGAAAAAGTAACCTGAACATTCCAATCATAACAACTTTATGGAGTATTAACATTTTAATAGAACTTATATAAGGAAGGGAAAGTTTGCCAAAAGCACAGAATTCTCTGTTGGCATAGAGTGGGAGCACACTGATTCTTGCTGTAAAATCTTTGACTTCACTTAAACTAACTCATGACACATTACTGATCTAGTTTGTTAGCAAAACCACAGTTTATAGAAAACAGATTTCTTCACCACAGACCAAAGAGAGCTGGAAGTTTTCTTTTTTTTTTTTTTTTTTGCTATGGTCGATATCCTCAGTAGAACAGAAATTTAATTTTGTGTTTAGGAGAATGGCAATTATGTATTAATTATGCAACTATGTATGATTATATATTACATCAAGAGAAGGTCTAAGAAGTACATTTTAACATTGCCCAAAAGTGTCTAATCTGTAGGGTTTCTTCAATGCCAGTAGCCATGTGGAATTTATAGAAGAAACTGTGTTTAGGCTTATATCAGGATTGTAGAGCACTCCATACGCACAAGTTAAGACTAGCTTTGGTCAAGCGTTTACTAGTTAAACCGCGTTTCATGTGGCTATTTCCCAATCCTTGCTTTGTTCACTTGGAAACTCCTTAGGGTAGCATAGCACCTACAGGATTATTCAAAGGGGCCTTGGCATAAAAAGATAATGTCAAGTTCTTGGCACCTTTTTGGTCAACAGTGAAGGAAAAGTTGTTTTATGAAACAGAGACCAATAAATGAAACAAAATCATTTATTCAATAGATACATCTATTGACGTTGAATGTGTCACAGTGTCATTTAAAATAGGATCAGCATATTCTGGAGGAGAGGGTACTGTTGCCTTTTTATATGTAAAGGAGTTGCTTTTAATATGCGATTTATAGCATTTTTATGATGATAAAATATGCTTTTTGAAAGAAAAAAGAAAGAGGTCCAAATGAATGACAAAATAAAAAATACCATGACCTTCTTTCTAAAAATTAGGGATCGCTATTTATGCAATCCTAGAGCTACACAATTCAGAGCAATTTGTGGCTATTTAATTCCAACTAAAGAAAGTGATACCAACTCTGTCTTCAAACACAGTTCCACAGTAGAATGTTCATAGACATAATACACATTAGTGAAAGAAGTGATTATTACATTTTAATTTTTATATTTCACAAAGATTTCACCAAAGAAGATGATCTTTGCATTACACAGCTGTACTGCAGGGAACAAGAAACATCCAAATATCCTTTTAATCCAAGCAAAGTCATAAACAATAAAAACAAGGATATTTACAAAATTTCAAAACCCAGATAATCTGTGCATGTCTTACCTTTCTTTTGCGAAGTCTGACTTGGTTATCTGTGGGCTCCTGGGTGGCCAGCATCTCCTTTAAGTGTAAACACTGCATGCCATCTCCTGAATTGACCTTTAGAAGACATTTGTTTTGATGTTCTGAGAAACCACTCTCTTCCAGGCCATTTTCAGCTGACAGTTCACCGGGGCAGGAAGGAGACTGCAGAAGGCAGTTTCCAGAGTCTGCTTTTGATAATGGCAGACCTCTCTCTGGGCAAGGAGTAGCAGAGAACTCCCCGGGTATGTTGCAGGTGTTTCTTTCATGTCCATCTTTAGGGGAGTCGTATTTCCTTCGTTGCTGAGCAATCACTGCAGAATTAAGCAGTTGCTTCTCAGGCACAATCTCTTTGACATTCAAAGAATCGCATGCATTTACTTGTGCTCCATCTTTTATTTCACTTAAGCTTATGTCATTGCAAAGCTCCAGGCTTTTCCTTATAGTGTCAACAACTTTTCTCTCCCTTCTTCCTTCTACTGGGGCTAAATCATGGTCCCCTGCCATTATCCAGGAGTTATACGAATCTTGGTTATTCTCCATGATGGGCAGGGTCTTTACTAAGGAGCCTGCTCCTTTAACAGTATGTTGGTCTGATGTTTTATGCTGCTGAGTAGTTAAGATCTGTTTATCATCTGTAAGACATAAATCGGAATCGGTATCCTCATCAGAAACATGCACTAGGGTTTCTGTGCTGGCCTCCAGAGAAAGAAACTCATCTTCACCTTCATGACTGTCATTTTCATCCACCTCCTTTGAAATGTGACCCATTGGGAAATCTCTCAGCGCTGATCCATGGCAGCAGTCTGGTAAAGACACACACTTCTCTTTGCGGTCCACATGGTGAGTTGCATCTTTTTCCATACTTGCCTGCAGGCTGTCAGCTGCTAGTCCATGATGACATGCTGGGGTATAATCATCAGAATTAAATGGTGGCCCCATCCATTGGGTCACATGTTCTTCCCAGCTTCTCTTTCTGATGGCTACAGACATGTCATCGTAGTTTAATAACAGACAGAAAGATACATTCCATATGAGGCGAAACGAGACGCAACTTGGTGAAAGATGACTTCAAATTCATTGATCGAGGAAGACAGTGGGTTTTGTCATTTTAACACCTATTGAACAATTTAAAAATATATAGTTATTGACATATTTCTAAACAGTCAACACATATTTTGGGAAAAGGGAACACTTAATCATTTTTATGAAAGTTTTGATTTAAAAAGAAAAAAAAAACACCATTGCCTTCGAGTCAATTCCAACTTCTAGTTACCCTATAGGACAGAGTAAAACTGCCCCACAGGATTTCCAAGGCTGTAAATCTTTATGGAAGCAGACTGCCCAATCTTCTTCCCGTGGAGCAGCTGATGGGTTCCTACTGCTGACCTTTAGGTTAGCAGCCCAGTGCTTAACCACTGCACCACCAGAGCTCCTTGAAGTTTTGATAAGGGTCTTAATAAAGCTTAAGTTTAGTAGCTTTAATAATGCTTATATGGACAGAGCCATACATCATTGCCTTCTTTGCATAAAAAGTGAACTTAAAACATGATAACAAATAAAGATGTAGACTAATTCTATGGCATTCATGGATATCAATGTTGTTTACTTTTTTTTTCTCATGAAAAACGGTCTTCGCTTGTCCATTTCACCAAGTGAAGACCTCAAAATATTGTCTGAAAGTCTCATTAGGATGACATCCCTTTGCTGATTCTCTTGTATAATTCTTATCATGTTGTTGCTTTAAGGGAGAAATATTTGAGTTTGTGGAAGTTCACTGTGCTTTTTAAGGTTATTTCTTTAAGAAGCAGTCTAAAATTAGCTGGAAATTTTTATTTAACATTTCTGGTCAAAAATCATTTGGCAACACTTTTAAATGCAGTTGGATTGGTCTATTAATGGATAAAGATATACATGCTAAGCATTTAAAAATTCATTAAGAAAATATTCATATTGCAATATTTAACAAAAATCACTGGCAGAAATGTGTAGCTTGAACTCACATGCTTTCCAGACTTGCTGTTTTGAACACAGGTCATTAAGGAAATCTATTCTCTGTTTGGTTTGAGTTGCAAAAAAGGCTACCAGGAAACTCTTTATGCAAAACTTGAGCTGTAGAGACAGCAAGTATAATGAAGGGATGTGTGAAAGAGCTAATACAAATCCCAAAGTACCAGGATGTATTTACTCCAGTGAGTGCCTAACAAATGGACTAATCCAGTTTAGGTCATGCATTTGAAAGTTGGTCGTACTGTTGTGGCTTCCGTGTTGCTGTGATCCTGGAAGTTTTGCCACCGGTATTTCAAATACCAGCAGGGTCACCCTTGGTGGACAGGTTTCAGCAGAGCTTCTGGACTAAAACAGACTAGGAAGAAGGACTTGGCAGTCTATTTCTGAAAAAACTGGCCAGTGAAAGAAAACCTTATGAATAGCGGCAAAACATTGTCTGACGGTAAAGTAGAGAGTCAGCAGAAGACCCTTAACGAGACGGATTGACACAGTGGCTGCAACAATGGAATCAAGCATAACAAGGATTGTGAGGATGGAGCAGAATCGAGCAGTACTTCTTTCTGTCATGCACAGGGTTGCTATGAGTTGGAACTGACTCAATGTCACCTAACAACAAACAATAGGTCGTATTAGCACATAATTTGTGGATACGAAAGGATAGCACATATCGTTTACAATGCCTTAGGATAAATTCATTTGTATTATTATTACTACTACTACTACCAGCTAAGGAGTCCTGGTGGCACAACGGTTAAGCGCTCAACTGCCAACCAAAAGGTTGGCAGTTCGAACTCGTCCAGCAGCTCTGTGGAGAAAGGCCTGGCAATCTGCTCCCATAAAGATTACTGCCTAGAAAACCCTATGGGGGCAGTTCTACTCTGTCATATAGGGTCGCTATGAGTTGGAATCGACAACTACTACTAGCTAGCAAGCATTTATGCAGAAGTTATTGCTCTTTCAGGAAGATTACAGTGTACAAGTACTTTATATACCTTATCTCATTTAGTCTTAACAACCTATGAGGTAGTTCCTCTAATTATCTCTAAGCTGTTGAAGCTTACTCATTGCCCTCAGTTGATTCTGACTCATAGTCACCCTATAGGACAGAGTAGAACTGCCCCATAAGGTTTCCAAAGAATGGCTGGTGGATTCGAACTGCCAACTTTTTGGTTAGCAGCCTGAGCTCTTAGCCACTGCGCCACCAGGGCTCCGGTGAAGCTTAGAGAAAAGAAATAAGCTGGCCAAGGTTGTGAGCAAGAATCAGAGGAAACCCTGGTTCTAAGGAGCAGGCTTTAGGCCAACAAATTGCATTTGTTGCGAGATTCTTCCTCCATGCATCTCCCTCCCCTCACAAAGTTTCTTTGGCAGGAATTCAGGTTAACCAGAAAGAAACTGTGTGGATCGTAAGAGAATTGAGTTTGTCCTTCAGATATCTGAGTCTTAATCTCATCGGCTTCTGAGAAGTTTAACTTGTATACCTCTGTTGGAATTTGCCCATAAAAAATTAAGTACGCAAGAAAACGATGTGCAAGTCAGAAAGATAAACAAATTCCATGTATCTGTCCTTATTGCCTTAAATTATTTAATCCCCTAGTTAAAGAAATAAACCATACCAGTGTAAACTCAACCTGATAAAAACGACTACTCTGTATATTGACCAATAATGAAACCAAATGACTGGGCTATAAAAGAAAAATCTCATTCAATACGCAGACATTTTAGTGTTTACTCCACACAGGAACAGTCAGCACATAACATGGATTGGCTTGTAGTTTTCAGCAATGAACAAGATTAACTGCTGTGTTGGTTTTGAGGCACTTCAATCTTTTAAAAATGACTTCTAAGCTATTCTGATGAAATCCATGCCCAAAAGGTAAATATTCTCATCCCTGTAAAGATGGGGAAGTTAAGGAATGTACTAGAATTTTGGTACACCAGCTTGACCAAATATCTTTCTGGAGAGTATCTGGTTGCCTCAAAGGTCTGTGACCGTCTTTGAAAATGGTTGGCATTCAGATTTTCCATGTTGGCATTCACTTTGCACTCAAAAGAAAATATAAAGTCATTGAATTCCATGCATAAGTCATTACAGTGTGGGAGGCTACAGAAAGTGGAAAAAACGCATAGATGTAGGCCAGAAAATTTCTGCTTTCATGGGCAAATTTGGGTTGTAATAGGGTGGTTCTGCTTTAGATGCTTTCTTTATTTTTATCCAGTGTAGAAAAAGCAGGCTAACTCTTAAGTTAAATGCCAAGTGGTATTACTATGTCATTCCTAAGCCATATTTACATTAAAGTTGAGCTTGAATTCTGGTTTCATTTCTTTTACAGAGGAGAAATATGGTTTCCTAACCCCTTAGGGGCCAGATTACATATATGTTTTGCCTTTGAGACCTTAAAATAATATTAATTAACTTATTTCACTCAACCCTGACAAGTAGGTAAGTATTTCTATAATGTCAAAGGATGACAGTTTAACAAGTTCTGTGACGATCTCACTACAAAGAGAGATTTTAAGTTGGGAGATCCAACACAACATTAACTCTTTCTGTCCTCATTTCTTTTCTAGCTTTTTTGACATTTCCAAATCATTCCTGTGAATGTGCCAGCGTCTTTCTTTTCAAGACATAAAATTTCCTAATTATCAAATGACAATCACCATTACATTTTTGAACGTCCATCCTATATCCTGTGGTCTGGCATTGACAGACTTTTTTTTTTTTAATTTACCACTAAAAGCTTCTCTATCCACACTTCCTACTTAAATCTGCTTTGTAAGATTTATAGTTTAATCTGCCTCCATGATTTAAAGTCTGAACAGAGTATTAATAAATGCAAGTATTAGATGATTGTCAACCGCGTCTGAGTATGCTGGCCTCATGTCCTAAATCATCCAAATTGCCTAACATCCCAGCCTGTAAGGTAGAGAAGTTTTCATGAAAGACCTGGCTTTCCCTGTGAGTCTTAACTGAAAATTATAGTCAAACTACTGACCACTTATTTTGAAAATTTATATTGCATTTCTTTTGTAATCCTTGTCATGCGGATTCATTCAGAATGAGCTCAGCCACTGAGGATTTGGACAGAGGGTCTGGAAAAGTATAGGTTATTCCAGGGTGCTGATTTTATGAAGTGAATTTCCAAGGGGAATTTCACTTCTTAAATGCATGTGTTCAAACACCACTGTATTAATATTACAAGAATCTGTGGGTATCTATAATTATACAATGGTTCTGGAAAATGTTTGTGAAGTGGCCAAATTTATGTTCTGTAATATTAATGCACTGGATATTTAGATATAAGCTGATTTAGAACTTATGCTTTGGATTAATTTTGTGGCACCACACCTTAACGTAAGTATTTAATGGCATATAGTATATATTTTTAATTTTAAAAGATTGAATGTTATTATGTTAAACAACAACAATTAGAGACATTCTAGTTAGAGAATCACCTATTGGTATCCGAAATTAAATGATCATTCTCTCCTTTGCATTTATTTCTGAAATAAATTCACACATTATATTTTGGCCTGCCAATTGTGCTTAGGAAAAAAGAGTCTGATAATTATCACTATTGCTGATTCTGTAGCCTGGGAATTCACGATGCAAATGAAGAACCTATGGTTGAAATCAAGTGGGCAGGACTATAAACGGATAGCAACGCTGCCAGATTGAAATCATTTATTCAATAAACATTTATTTAGTACCGCAAATAAGACTAAAAGTTTAACCTAAAGCAGGGTATCAACTTCTCTCTTTCCTTCTTCTCTCTTACTTGCTTTCCTCCTTCCTTCCTTCCCTCCCTCCCTCCTTCCCTCGCTCCCTCCTTGCTTCCCTCCCTCCCTCCTTCCTTCCCTCCCTCCCTCCTTCCCTCCCTCCTTCCTTCCTTTTCTCCATCCCTCCTTCC
>NW_004444035.1:8693250-8816403 GCF_000243295.1 Trichechus manatus latirostris | reverse complement strand
CCCTCCTTCCTCCCTCCCTCCCTCCTTCCTTCCTTCCTTTCTTCTTTTTATAAATAGTTGTAGGATGTAGTGATGTTGGGTATGGTGAAATATTAGGTAGGGTTTCATAGAGGAAGAGAATCCTGAATGAGAGTCTCCATGTTAAACTTCCTGCTTCTACAACATCCAGGTCAAATGAAAATTGAGGTAGAGTGGGAGAAGTCTTTCTTTCTGGCTTCAGATTCTTACTATTCTAGAATCACCACTTATTACTTACAATTTGAAAACTCATTTGGCACCTTTGAAGGGAACCACATTTCTCAGGAGCTTGTACTCTTTCCCATTTATCATAAAAGTTTGTATCTTTTGGGTCAATTTCCATCTAGGAAAGGATGTCTCTGCTTCTGTGTGTGCCTTCTGCAGATGAAGCACATGGAGCAGCTCAATATAATGACCAAAACTGCATGGATCGATCCCAGTGGCAGGTAGCTTCTGGAAGGAATAATTTAGTGAAAGACCGTGGTATCTTGAGAATTGAGGACTAGGAGGGATTTAGGAAACCAGTGGTTCATCAGTGAATATTCCTGCATAAACCAAAGGATGGGCGGGCCCTTTCCTTCTTTTTTCAGTGTAACATGCTTTCTTTTCTAACTCATCCACCATT
The DNA here is from genome assembly GCF_000243295.1 of Trichechus manatus latirostris. Classification (NCBI taxonomy): domain Eukaryota; kingdom Metazoa; phylum Chordata; class Mammalia; order Sirenia; family Trichechidae; genus Trichechus; species Trichechus manatus. The sequence goes on along the minus strand of NW_004444035.1, from coordinate 8,815,760 downwards.
CCCACCACTACTACAGCCATGTTGCTGTTTTTCTTGGCACTTTCATAGGTACTAGCAAGACTGGATTTTTTTTTTTAACTCTTCTGTCCTATTTGAAAACAAAAAACCATCTCATTGCAAAGGAAATTAAAAACGTCTTACTCTAATTAATTACCTGATAGTAAAATTTCTCTACAAAGGTATTTTCTAGACATTTAGAACTCAAAGGAGCCCTGGTGGTACACTGGTTAAGCGCTTAGCTGATAATCAAGAGGTCGGTGGTTCAAACCCACCAGTCACTCCACAGGAGAAAGATGAGGCAGTCTGTCTTCTACTCTGTCCTATAGGGTCATCACTATGTCAGAATCAACTTGACGACAATTGGTTTGGTTTCGTTTTTGGTTAAAATTAAAAGATAAGAAAGTTAAAAACGAGCACAAAAAATTGGAGATCAACATAGAGTTTCAAACTTTTAATTTTGCCTAATAACAATTATGAAAAATAGTTCTGCATTATCAATATTATTTCATAAAGTAAAAAATATGTTATAAAAATAGGAAAGACACTATTTCAGAATAAAGAAGAGTCATTATAAGAAGTTAAATGAGGTCTATAACAAACTCTCCTAAAATACTTATGTTTTTGTTCATTTTGCCTTAGACTCATGTAAACATCTTCATGGTCAAGCTTGGCTCTGTAAATCCATTCCTTTACGCTATTCCTACTAAGTGAAATATACTCATTACATGTGTTCCAATTTAAGTAAGCAGACAGTTTAGTTCAGGTGATTTTTTTTCTCCTTCAAGAATTTCTCATTAAAGGAAGAGTGTGTTACTCTACATTCTGGTTCCGACACAAGCTCTTTCGCTCATGGTAGGCCTGCACGTTGAGAAGTACTGATCCCTGAACCTGCCTATCTTGTCCATTTTACAACGTACTTTTTCCTGGTTTCTGAATTTTTTTATGGAAGATCATATAATAGTATGAAGTGAAATCAAATCTGGTTTTACCTGTAATGAATCACTTTTTTATTGAAAAAAATAAAATTACATGACAACTGGAATATTTCAGAATATCCATGACTTACGCACTTTACACTTTTGTTACAATATATCATATGACACAGCTGCTAACATCACCAAACCTCTCTCCTCGTCATCACTCAGAGTCAAAGAAGGGCAGAGAGATTTGAAGAGAAGTAGTTTACGATATTAAGACAAACAAATCTCTAAAGAAGGAAATCTATAATAATGATATTGGATACATTTACTGATCTCTACAGTCTGCCAGGCACCGTGTTAGGCACACTTTATACATCATCTCATTAGATTTCTACAACTATCTTTTGAGAGAGACGTTAGAGTTGTGAGACAAAGACAGAAAATGAAGCAAGTACAGAAAGAGCGTGTGATCATTGTGATAACGGGTCAAACTCCAGGGTGGTAAGGGATGGCTCGACAGTCAAGGAAGGCTTCCCAGGAAAATTATGTTATTCTAAATGATTATCAGGAATTCATCAAGTGAAGGAATATTCCCAGCATGCCCCAAAGCCTTAAAATGAGAAAGGGTATGGGACTTTTGTGAAACTTAAAGAAGCTCAGTATGGCTTGAGGAAAGCAGCTGAGCTGTCATATAAACAGTGACCAGATCTCTCTTCTCTGTCTCTCTCTCTCTCTGTCTCTCTCTGTCCTCTGCCTCTCCCTCTCCTCTGCCTCTCTCTCTCTCTTCTCTGCCTCTCCCTCTCTTCTCTGCCTCTCTCTCTCTCTTCTCTGCCTCTCTCTCTCTCTCTCACACACACACACATGAAATGGGAAACTTTTAAAGGTTTTTCAGTATGAATGTACCATGATCAAATTTTCATTTTAGAAAAATACTTCTGCCTGCTCTAATAAAAAAAAAGGATGAGAAATAAATAAATCTAGAAGCAAATATATCAGGTAAGAGACTGTTGCAGTAATCCAGGAAGAGGTATTAATGGTTGGAATTAGATAACTTGCAGCGGGATAGAAGTTCACCTCAGAGATATTTAGGTAACAGAATTAATAAGATTTAATGATTCATTGAACATTGGAGTTGAAGAAAGGGAGGAGTCAAAGATAAATTCTAAATTTCCAGCTTGATTAACTATGTGGATACTAGTATAATTTATTGAGGCAGAAAACCCTCGAGGAGGAGCTTAAACGGAAGAAGATGTGATAAGTGTGTTTTGGACAAGCTGAGTTCAAGGTGCCTTTACAGAATCCAAACTAAGATGTCAAAAGGCAGTTGGATAGATGGCTCAAGGCCTCAGAGAGTTCTGGTGGAGATGTGCAAGCTGGGTCACGAGCATATAAGTGGTAAATGAACCAATTGGGGTAGACGAGATTTCCCAGAGAGATAGTAGATACCAATGAGAGGGAGAGGACAAAGGACAGGACCTTAAAGAAAAACAACCTTGAAGGTTTGGGAAGAGGAAGAGGCATCTGCAAAGGAGAATGGAAGTGTGGTCACGGGAGTCATCAGAGAGGAACAGCAGCCAGTGTATTCAAGCAACCCAGCTTTGATTTGCTCAGTGTATTTTAGCAACAAAGAGCCCACCATCTGAAATACTGAGGTGCTTTCTCTTCAGAAGATTTTTTTTTTTTTTTTTTTGGAAAAATAGCTGTTCGATAAACAGAATAAATTAGCTACTGTAATTTTTTTTCCTACTGAACAACCCAACTTAATTTATATATTTGTCTGTATAAATTTGAATGCTAAATAATAGGAATGGAGGAATTTGTTGATGTCTAGAATTAGAGTTTCTGTGTCAAACTGTATATAATGTAGTTTTGATCCAAAATGAATTTGTTCCTGATATGCAATTCCTGCTTTATCATCACCTGGTATTTTATGGCTAAGCAGATCCAGCTTTCTGGGGTGAAACATAACAGTTTGTATACACACACAACACACACACGTTATTTCCTTCTTCTTTCTGACAGCTCCCTGAAATTAGGGCAAAGGGAAAAAAGGGGTAATCAGCGAGGCAAAGAGAGCAGGAAAGGAAACAATATCAGGCACGATTTATCGAGCACAGTTTAGAAGACTGAAATAGATAAATGGCGACCGACTTGACAGAACTGAGAAAACTGGAACTAAACCTTCGGAAGCAGGGAAGCCAACGAGATGCAAAATGATAATAGAGAATCCCAGAAAGACTGGGGAACAGGAACAACCAGGTAACTCAGTGCTGTGAGAAATGGGATTGATGGTACAATTAGTCAAAAATCTGTAAAGTTCTGCTCCCCAACCTTTCCTCTCCAATTCTGAGAGAGGACGAGAGGTGTACACACTGTTGACTCAGAGCAGGGCAGAGTTAAGAGTTCAATTAAGTTAAAAATACAGAAGATTGATGGTGGTTTTGTGAAAATCTTAGTTCAACCCTGCTCCCCATGATTAGGGTCCATAATTTTCCCAGTCAGGCCTATACCATTAAGCAGGAGGCTAGGGGATTTTCTGGAGAAATGGATTGGTCCTTGAGAAATGATCAACAGATAATGACATATGGAGGTCACTAGATAAAACAGTAGGTTCTCCACTCAATAACAAGTTTCCAGCAAGATTTTTAGTGCTTTACTCTTCAATGTAAAAAAACAAAATTGCCACATTACACTAGACATTTAAGGAAATTCTCTAACATGGAAGGCAGTAATCAGAACAGTGAGAAAAATAAATTAAGACAGGGTTATTGCAGAGAGAGATGGTGAATAAGAGAATTTTAAGACAAAGTAGACAATGAAGGGAGAAGAAACAATTGAAGAGATAAAAGAAGATACTACATTTATTAAAGAAGAACAGGATGGTATTTAAAAAGAAGCAGACACCAAACGGGATCATTTATAAACTTAAAAATTATAGCCGATATTAAATAAAAACTGATAAAAGATTTGGAAGATAAAGTTGAGGTGTTTCCCAGAGAGTGAAACAAAATGACAAAGAAATGGAAAATAGGAGAGAAAACATTTTTTAAAAGTAGTGGCTCAATCCAGGAAGTATAGAATTCAAATAACAAACGTTTCAGAGAAAATTGAGAGGAGAAAATTTTCAAGGAAAAATAAAAAATCAGAAAGCTTCCCAGAACTGAGAATGAAAAAATCAAAGACACAAGCAAAAGATGAGTCCAAAGGACTAATGGACCACAGCTACGGCCTCCACCAGACTGAGTCCAGTCAGTACAGCTCGATGGTGCCCGGCTACCACTACTGACTGCTCTGACTGGGATCACAACAGAGGGTTCTGGACAGAGCTGGAGAAAAATATAGAACAAAATTCTAACTCACAAAAAAAGACCAGACTTACTGGTCTGACAGAGACTGGAGAAACCCTGAGAGCATGGCCCCCGGACACCCTTTTAACTCAGTACTGAAGTCACTCCTGAGGTTCACCCTTCAGCCAAAGATTAGAGAAGCACATAAAACAAAACAAGTCGAAATGTGCGCACCAGTCCAGGGGCAAGGATGAGAAAGGAGGAGGGGACAGGAAAGCTGGTAACAGGGAACTCAAGGTCAAGAAAGGGAGAATGTTGACATGTCCTGGGGTCGGCAACCAATGTCATAAAACAATATGTGTATTAATTGTTTGATGAGAAACTAATTTGCTACATAAAGTTTCATCTAACGTACAATAAAAAAAAAAAAAAAGAGATACAATTTCCCAGAACTAATGGCCTAAGTCTCCAGATTGGAAAGGACAACGAGATACACAGTGCAAGGAAAAAAAACAGACCACATCAAGAAAAAATCATTGTGAAATTTCAGAACTTAGGAGATAAGCAAAATAACCTAAATGTTATCAGAGAGCAAGAGAGAGAAATAAACAACATTATGTAGTAAGTATTGGGAATAAGAATAGTACTAGATTTCCCAACAACAATCGTGGAAACCAGAAAACAGGGAACTATGCCTTGAAAATTCTGAGGGCAAATTATTTCCACCTTAAAATTATATAAAGAGCTATATATATGTATTAACGTCTTTTGAGGAGGGTACTGGAGGGATTGTTTCACCCAAACAAAAGAATAAACAAAGTGAGAAAGGGGTGGCAACAAGGAAGCTGGGAATTCAATACAAAAGACCAGGAAAGGAATTTCCCGGATGAAATCTGTAGAGCAGATCTAATGCACAATCGTTTCATACAGATCCTAAAGTTCTCTATGAGGGATGTCTCCAAGGAAAAAAAGGGAAACAATATATTATATGATGTATATGACCACGCTGAAAGAAATTTTAGAGTAAGGTCTGACAATTTGCGGGAAGAATTAATAGTTATGTAGAAAACAGGGAAATCAGTTATTTAACTCCAGGAAAAAAACAAAATGTTTTATAAGAAAGGAAATGTAATCCTAGTACACTACCTGGCTTAGCAATGAACATTTTTATGTAGTCAAAAATAATGCAAATCGTAAATACTAACTTACCCAAACATTACAATGCAACAAATAGTACAATCTTCTTGGAGTATAGGGTTTTGTGGCAATGGGGTTAGGGAATGTGGAGAGAATAGTTTAAGAGACCTAACTTCTCATTTTCTATAGTAAGAAATTAACAGATACCGTCTAAAATGAAAAAAAATAGTATAATCATATTGTTTAGCACCATGGAGATAAATATCAGGAGACATAGCTAAAATAATTTTACGTGTTATGATTCTGTGTGTTACTTGCTTGAGATCAAGAATCTCAGAAAGCATGTTAAATAATAATCTAAATTTTAATATGTCCCAAAGCGGTAATTTTAAGATTGAGTTGATACGTAAATATGCCTGCAGTTCCTCTACAACATATCTGATGGGACTAAACTAGTCCCTTTGCCCCTTCCCCACTCACCAAGCATCCTCTCTCTTTTACACACACATGCACACACACACACACACACACACACACACACACACACGCCTTTAGCAAAATAAAGGTGCCAGTTCAGGTATTGGCCCTGGGCCACTAATGTCGGTTTATTTGTCCGTAAGATTCTCGGATGATTTCTTTTGTGTGGTCTCTTTTTTCCCTTTGGGAATCCCTGAAATTCAGGAAAGGTACTCTTCGTAAATCTCTTAGCAACGGTCTTTCTAAAATGGTGTCTGCACTGAAATTTATGACTGAAAATATTACTACCTACCTAGCATTAAATCAGTAACTACATGTGGAAAGAGAAACTCTCTACGTATCATTTCCTGACTTGTGCTGCACACCTCACTCACAGCACTTGGAGAGATGGCACTGTTTTGATTCATGCCCTCACGTGTGGGTATCTGTTTCATCCTTTCAGAACACAGAATATATACACCCTCCTGGATTATTTTTATGCACCTTCACAAAGATCTCGCATATTTAACAGAAGGGAAAATAAAGACATCCAGTTTCATCACTTTGCATAACTCCAACTAAGTTGTACACATCTGGGCATATTCCATTGCCCCCCGACTCAACATTAAAACAAAGAGGAATGCTTTTCATCGCCAAACTGAAGTTACATGCCTGATGCTTAGAAACAGTAAGAAAGTCTAGGGCATATATCATTTTCCTTAATTCTTTTTTATAAATAGAGCTTTTTCTTTAAAATATTCAGGCTATCTAATCCAAATTCGACAGGGCTAGAGCCCTGGTTGCACAATGGTTCATCACTAGGCTGCTAACCAAAATGTCTCTGGCACGAACCCACCACTCGCTCCTCAAGAGGAAAAGATCTGGTGATCTGCTCTCCTAAAGATTACAGCCTAGGAAACCCTAGGGGGCAGTTCTACTCTGTCACGTGGGGTCACTGAGTTGGAACTGACTTGACGGCAGACAACAGCAACAACAGAACTAGACTGTGAGAGAGGAAGATCTTTTAATACCATCATGCAAGACTCTATCTCCATAAAATCTCTTGCAAATTTCCTTTCTTTAGTAGCTATCCTTGTCTACATCCTTCACAGATCATATCTGTCCCCTTTTATATACTTTGTCAAATGGTGGAATTTACTCATTATGCCTCATTAGCTGTCAGTGGAAAAAACAAATTCCTGGTAAAGTGCTTTATTGGTAAATTTCTTAACGGGGCTTAAAATATATGTCTTTCGGCTGTCTGGAAATCATCAAAAACTTTAGCAAATTACAGGAAAAAAAACTATAATGAATTAAGTTAGTGGAATAAGTAGTACATCACTTTTTCCAAGACACACATCCAAGTTTTCATGTTTTTTTGGTCCTTAGAAGAAAAATGAAGAAGTATGTACTCAACTCAAAAATGTTCTTTTAATGTTAACCTATTTTTATGTATACCTCAGAGTTTTTACTGAGCTTGGGAAATGTTTTCTCATTCTTAGCTCTCCGAGTCACAGTCTCTCCAGGAATCAGGCAGATTTGAAAATTAACTCTTTCAGTCCACTAGAAGTCAGCTTATCAGAATAGAGCAGCATCTTGCACAATTGTGAGTTATTATTTCAGTGGTGGCCTATTTTTACCTCCAGGCTCCTGCTATGTAATATAGCTTCCAGTACTATCTAACTTTCTTGCAGGGAGGAGCCCAGGCACTGGCAGTGTTTAACTTACCACCCACTTTATAGCTTAGGTCAGCCAGGTTTGCAGATGTTCTTAACATTCTCTTAAGCAACCCACGTGCAATTTGAGGAAATATGGGAACATTCTGTGATTTTCGCTTGATATCACCAAGACCTCTCTGGGAATACTTGGTTTCCAAGAGATCTCAGAATTAACACAGTCATGGGGGACATTACTGAATCACAGATGCAGCGATTTCTAAACATCTGCATTTCTAAGTATCTGCATCTTCCTTGGGCTTCCATGCTGCAGGTGTCATCTCAATCATTCTACTTTATGCAAAGCACTTTGGGCATTTAAGACTATGTTGTAAAGAATGTCTTAGGCTAGGTTCTCCAGAGGAGCAAAACCAGTGAAGCATATATAGAAATATGTGTAGAGGGAGATTTATCTCAAGGAAACGGCTCACACAATTGTGGAGGTTGGCAAGTCCCAAATCTGTAGGTCAGGCATCAGGCTGGAGGCCTATCCTGACTCACATGGTTGCAGGGGCTGATGAACACCAAATCTGCAGGTCAGACTGCTGGCTCACGTCCCAAGAACTGGAGATCAGAGGATGACGAGTCTGATGCAGGATTCAGAGCAAGCGAGCTTTGCTAGAACGTCCATATATATTGGATGCATGCCATACCCCTAAGGGAACCCCCCTTACATCAGATCACAAAATGGAGGATACGTAAGACTGAGAATCATGGTCTAGCCAAGTGGACACATAACATTAACCATCACAATGAGTAATTAATCATTATATTTTTTGCTTTGATATCTTTTTTTCTACAGAATCCCCTAAAAGCAAAGAATTGCCTTTGCACTGAATTTGTTTCAGCTGGCATTTTTCATGCAATGAGAAGTAGTTTAGAGTAAAATTTGGTATTAGAAGTTTGGCTGCCCTTTTCTTAGATGGCAAATCAGTATGATTGAAATGTAGTTGTGTGTTATTAAAAAAAAAAAAAGTATTTCTATTCAACAAGGGACATAGACTATAATGCTTTATCACCAGCATGGTGAGATGTGACTTGGCTTTAAGTGGCCACTTTCTATTTTTAGCTTTGTTATCACTTCTAAGAACACTCTAACGGTAGACACAGTAATCGCTACATGTAAATAAGAGATACGGCTACAGTGACACAGGTGCTCGGAGAGCAAGATGACAACAGGACACTGAGCTTTCAGTCATTCCTTACATACAGTTCTCACTGAAATCAGGAAGAGGATGAACGCATTGGGAACTTAGGTGGGCATCCAACAAGGGGTCAGTGCCTCCGATTTTGACCTAGTCTTCTGCTACTAATATCTGTAACTCTTTTCTGGAGACAACATCTAAAATTCTCATCTTATTTTGTCATCTACCTATGTACATTTAGGCTTATTTTTGTTCTTCTGTGTACCTACATAATAGTAAGCAGGTAAGTAGGGTATGGCAGGTATGACAGGTACTGCACAGGCCCTGGGCACATGGCACCACTGAGCCGTTTCTACAAACCTGGTATGACCAGCGGCGTGTCTACAGAAAACGGGGTCTATGGCAAGCACTGAAATTGCACCCCTGTCCAAACATCTGACACCCCTCTTTTAGATAACCTTACCATAGCAAAATAAAACAACCATTGCCGACAAGTCGATTCCAACTCATAGCGACCCTATAGGACAGAGTAGAACTGCCCCATAGGGTTTCCAAGGAGCAGCTGGTGGATTCGAACCACCAACCTTTCAGTTAGAAGCCAAGCTCTTAATCATTGTACTACCAGGGCTCTTAACATCAGCTCAAAAACACATCAAACTCATTAATCTTTTAATTAACACATTACCTGCTTGAGGGAGGCGTTGTGCCTTACCGGGTTAGTAGACACCATTCAGTGGCGGCACGCACCCAGGGCCCGTGCAATACCTAGATACACCCCTGACAGTAAGAGCACTTGAAACTTCTGTCTGATGACAATAATCGTAAAAAAGCTACCATTTATTAAGGATTTTTGTGGGCCAGATCCCATATTTGGTGTTTTATATACACTGTCTCCTTTAGTAATAATACTCGTAAATATGATGAGGGTACTATCATTGCTCCTATTTTATAGGGAGGAATAGAACTTCAGGAGGACTCAGTAACTAACTCAGGTGAAACACTTACTGGTGGGCAGGGGTTACTGTCTCCGTTATTTGTACGGCAAAGATGTCTGTCCAAGAACCGTTTTTCTGGTGGTTTGTGTTATTACCCACATCCTGTGTGCCTCAGTTCTCTCACCTCTGAAATGGGAATAACGGAAAAGGTGTTGAGAGGAAAACCTAGTTAATACTATATGCAGAGCATTTAGGCCATGGAACATTCTATACATTCAGTAGGTGCTAACTGACAGCATGATGATAATGATGATGATGGTTTACGCCTTTACCCTGATCGATGTTCTTAGCTGAGAATTCACAGCCGAGTATGAACGGGAACTATCCTTTTTATGCTCCTGTTATTTCAATATAGATGAATGATTTGCCCAAAATGTGGAACACAATGATTCTTTATTATTTCTTATTAGGTAATTGACTTAGGGTTTTTAAAACAAAGATGTGCTTGTCAAATTGTATACAAAAGTATTTGCACATAGAAAATCTCATTTGATGCGCAATATGATCTGGTGATATAAATATTTTCATTTTCTTCTCCACTTTCCCAATAAAAACCCAGAATCTCAAAGTAGCCATGGAACATGCCTCAAATCACATAGCATCAAGTGGCAAACAGACAAGTCAGAGCCAGTTTCCTGACTCTGCCCATTATCTTTCTAGTATACCATCCCATTTATATTGTGGGAAATTCACTAGTGCTCTGCTCACACTGGCCTCATGTGACTTTTAATTTCGAACCATTTCTGGATGCTTCTGCTTCCTTCTGGTTCTTAATGGTCTTATACTATCATCTTATGAGAGTATTGCTGGCCTTGGACCACTGGTCTTGGGCTCTGATGACTCTTGTCTACCTCTTATGTGCCTTCCCCTTTAAACACTATTATTCTTTCATTACGAGATGTCTGGAAAATAAAAAGTCCCACAGTTTCCACATATTGCCACTCTTCAACTCCGCTTTTACTTTTCTTTCCCACTCATTCCACAAACATTCATTGATAAGTAGGTATTGACAATACCTGACATGTTAGGTACTCTGCTAATTGCTGGGAATAAAAAGAAAACACTAATTGAATTCAGTTTTTCTCTTTGAATTCCTTGAAGCGTACAGCGAAAACTCTTCATTATTTCAATCCAATACAAAAACTGTCTTTCCACACATGCAACCAGGTATAATGCCTTTTCTACTCATCGATCTCAATGAGCAAGCTTCATGAGCACGATGCTGCTTACATTCCCTTTCAGCTTGTCAGGGAGTCCCTGTTTAACCTTTTCAAGTTCACTCTGTACTAATCCACTGAATCCAAAATTAACACCCTTTTTAACTAAGTTTCAAGGTCTCTGCTTCACTTGCATTCTGTTTAATTTCTTACAAAACTAAGCCCACCTATTTCTCAAAACTCCATGAACTGACCAACAGTTTAATGCCAAAACAGAAACACAAAGCCCCTCTCCCAAACAAGTAAATGTTGCATTTCTATATCTACACCAAATCCACCTGGAGTCTGGCTTCTCTGAAAATCTGATTGGTTCCTGTGCATATAAACAGCCTATCATTCATTTGAGGAAGCAGGTCCAATATTCATGCCACTTCCAAATCTGGTGGTTTTCCCTGCTCCCTCATCCTCTTCGAATTCTCATGTGCAATTTTTGACATGTCTCTATGTTGATAATGAATCTCTGATCCAGATCTAGGCCATCTCTCACTTGGAACTTTGCTGCACTGTATTAATTTCTACAAAGAGATTCTCATTGGAAGACAGTACCGACAGCACTTCATTCATTCTCCAAGAAGAAACAGATAAAATAAAAACCAAAGGTAAATTTTAGATGAGCCAATTTAGACTTATTTTAAGCCTATAAGATCTAATCCTCTATAAATAACAGTAACCTATGCCTAAAGTATTTGTAGTGAGGCATATGGTATAAGAAGGTTTGGATAGGGCTAGAAAGATTCTCCTGTTTTGTTCTAATGGCCTTAAGCAAAGACGAAATGTGGTGTCTTTTCTAGGTCTTCTAGTAGTGGGGCAGGAAGTAGAGGCTTCGCTGCATTAATTTCTCATTCAGTAATGGTGACACTAGAAGTGTTGAATAGTCTATCTTTAGTGGTAGGAACATGGGGGGACTCAGTCTGGTTCATGAAGACGGGAGGGGAAGAAAAGGCATCGTGACACACAGCCCCCTAAAGAAACAGTAGGCATTAGAGATGGCATACATTAGCTTTACAAGAAAGGCGATTGCCTGGAAACTGCAGTGTTACAGCTTGCCTAGCAGCCTATATTGTCGTATGCGAAATATGATTCAGACGAAGCAGCCAACTCTCCCAGGCATTTCTTTAAATACCGTTACACGTCCTGTATTCTACAACTAGAGGACCTTGTAGAAGGCTCAGAGCTGAGGTACAAACCAGTCACAGGATGGAAAATAAGCTGAAGAAGCGAAGGTGAAAGGAACTGGGCTTATTTGGCAGAGAAATGTACAGTTGAGCTTTCATGTGTCCATTTAGGCTTTTTATATTTCCACTGAGGAAAAAATTCAAAGAACTGGAAATAAGCTGTAGCAATCAAAATTTAGGTTAGATTGAAAAAAAGAATGTCTGGATACATGAGATTTTAAACGGTTTCCAGTGGGGGAGGAAAGTCACTGGTTGGGATGGCTTTATTATGATCCATTTGAATACAAGGATATGAATTAGTCAAGCTCTTTTCTAGCCCTGAGTTTCTAGGAAACACCAGTTTAAAATTTATATAATTATTAGCATGCGGATTGATTTTCTTGGTATGAACATGAAATGAGACAACACAGTCACAAAACAAGTTACTCATTTATAGTGTTTGTTGAAGCTATACTAGATGTTTTTAAGAAAACTTGGGCATTTGAGAAAATTGTATTATTTAGTGAATTCGCTTCTTTTAAAAAAACTTTGGTTTTTTTTTTTTTTCCACATAAGTAACACCAGTGGCAGCTTTAAACCCTTTTTTTTTTTTAAAGGCACTCCAATATCTGTCTGCAAAGTAGCCTTTTCTCCTGGACATGCTCAGACTCCATTTTGCGGAATAATTATTTGATCGCAACATGATGTGTTGTAGAGATGTCTGAACCATGACTCGGGGGGCTGTGCTTCCACTGTCATCTCTTCCACTAGCGAGTGGTGTGATCTTGGACAGGTCACTTAAGAATGCCATTCCTCAGTCCCCTTGTTGGGAACCTCAGGGTACTGTTGGAAGAGATGATCTCATATGTTCTTTCCTTCCCTGAAATTCTCTTGAAGGATTTTATTAAGCGATACTTTAGATAAAGTCAGTATGCTATTTTTTTTTCACATTTACAAATACATTAATCCTTTTTCCAATGGATTAAAGGTCTTAACATGACACATTGTTAGTGAATAGTTAAAATGTATCAATATGTTATTCTAGCATAGAATTTAAGAATAAATTAATACAGCAAATGGTCACCTTGTACTATGTAAAAGCTCGTTAATTAAAACACTTGATTTTTTTATGACCCAACTGTCAAAATAGCTCTCCATCTTTCATTCAGTGTATCTAACAGATGTGTTAATCTCACGGATTGGGCAATGTGCTTCAATGTTTGTTCCCTTTCATACCATTCCATATTATCTCTACAAAATAATGATGTTCATTCTAAATATTCATAAGTATAACAGTATGCTATGCATTGTAAGTCCATGCTATTTTAGTAATTATTAAGTTTCTTTCCTCATATGTTGCATATTTGACCATTTATGATAGGCTTAGTGGTACCATAGTCACTTAGACATGTAATTTTATGATCACATGAAGCATGGACTCTTGATCCATCTTTCATATGATTGTGGTGATTTCTGGCTGTCCTAAAATAGTAATAATGAATGGCATTGTCATTAAGATTTACTTTAATCTTTCAAAAATATCCACATAAAATATGACCTGAGCAGTGAAGCCAGAAAAAATTTAACATAAATTAAATCATAATTGTGATATTTAAATTTCTGAAACTCAGATTAAATGCTAATTATGACAGAAATAAATTCTGAAATTTCACGTGTTTGTTACTTCTTGAATTTTTTTAATGAACCTTTTGAGCTATACATAAACAGCTTGATCTGTAGTTGAAACTGATTTGGAGAAATAGTCAGGCTTTAAATGAGACGCAAAGTATCTTTCTTAAGAGATTCATTACTAAGGAGGTCACCCTATACTGTCCCTGTGGGCAAAAGAAGGTTTAAAATAATAATAATAATCCACTCACACCTCATCCTTATGTGTTAGAATGTATATTTGTTAACATTTTATCTCACGTATTAGGGACATTGCTTTTATAGCTCAATTAATAAGTTAAGAATAAAAAGGGATCAAAACAAAATCTTATTCTATGGAGGAAAAGAATAAAATCTCTATGGAGGCTATTTTAGAATTGACATTTTGCTAAAACCATTTGACTCACAGTTTTCTACTTAGTAAACATTTTCCACTTCTGATTTCATGGCTTAACTCAAAAACCTAGGAAGCCACCCCTCGGGTGCAAGATGCTAACATTTATCTCAATCCTTCCGCCTCTTCAACGATTACCTCAAAGTATAAAGATAGATAGTCCAGATCTTCTTACCGAGACAACGAGAAGCTGAGACGCCAAGGCAAGACAGTGTTCAACACTCGGGCTATGAAAGAAGTCCGTCCCGTTAGTTTCTCCAGAATATAAGTTCACATTTCGTGGTTGAGATCATGGCTCTACTCTAAGCAGTTTTACGCAGTGTGTGATTCTAACAAAAACACCCTCCGCAGCTGGAGGGAGCCTTAGCTAAAGCAGGATTCTGTCAAGGCGCTCCTGGTGACTTCTGTCTACTCAATTCAGACTGATGTTTTGCGAAAGGGGCCTCCACAACCAGGCCCAGATTGCCTGGAAAGTATTTCCTGCCTCTGAGTAGTGTGTATGTGAGAAAGGCTGCAGCTGGGGAGGGGGGCGGGAGAGAGCAGAGCCCGGCTGGGCGTTTTAGGAATTCTGATTTTACGCAGAACTGAAGGGAGTTTGTCAGAGCTCTTGAGGTGATTAGCTGTAGAGTCATAAAGTCTTAGGGCTTTTTCTAGCCCACATTGCTGATGAAAGAAAAAAGAAAGAAAGAAAGAAAACATAGTTCTCTCCCCATCTACAACCTTTCCACTATATTCCATGTATATACACAGCTTAGTCAAAATACCTTTGCTAGTTCTCATTTCAAAAGATCTTTTGAGAGCAAGATGAATTTGGAGTTTTAATACCGTAATTCTTCTAAATTTTAAAACCCTTTTCCTGTTACTTAACCTTCAGAATGCTACAGCTCTACATACAGCACCTGAGAAAACCTACAATTCCAAGAATTCAGTAAATAAAACCTTTTCTTCAAGATCTCTCCAATCCCAAGCCGCTGTCCCAGAATCAAAGTGGCTGTGGGTTATGGCATATGCAGCTTTACCTCCAGACAGATTCCTCCAGACTTCCACAAATCCAGTGCTGGAAAAGTAGGAGACAGTCTCCATCTTGATCAAATTAGAATCTTGCTGACATTAAATACTTTGCAACTGCTTCCATCTAACATGACAGAGTCCCTGAATCCCATCTCTAAAGCAGCTCACAGTACCTACGTCCCTATGTTCGACACAATTTTGTGAACATCATCTGTTTATCTTCTCTGCTTTCTTGTGCGTCCACTGAATGACTTCCTTCTAGCTGCTCCAGGCTGGGAACGTGGACTACCATTTGGTTTTGATTAAAACCAGACAGCCAACTCCAGAGAATTTAGGGAATAAGCTAATGGAAACTGCAAGTATGGCTTTAATTAGTGCATCAATTAATAATAGATGTTAGCTTGTCTTGTAATAAGATGTCACAAATACAAAAGTAGAGGAAGCGCAAGTCATTTCAGGAAGAAGTTACAACCATTCTCATTCCTTTATGACCCAGGATACGCCTTAGGGAAAGTGGAAGGAGAGAAGAGGGACATGGCCTTGGGACATCCAGTTTGTGGAGAGGTCAGTGGAGGGACTTCTTTGTTTATACTAGAGAAGCAGAGAACAGTGTCTCTGAGTTTAATTATCTTGCTCAGTTTAAATTGCTCTGTAATTTTCCCCTTCTACTTTATTTACAATCAACAGTCTATTGCTGTGGATGGCTTAAACCTTTTTTTCAGTGATTGGTGATCATTAACCCAATTATTGGGTCTACCCCTAAATTCCTAGGAATTTTCAATAATGGTAATGATAAGTGAGTAACATTCAAAGAGATACAAGAAACATTAAACCTGTTGGCCCTAAGATCCTTCCTGCACTTCTTTGAAATTGAAGTAGCTTTCTTGTTCACTTTTATTCCTAGTGGACTCTTATTTCTATAAATGTTGGCAGATATCTGAATAGCACTGACCCATCATCCTCAGTATGCCCTGAGAATATTGGGTAGGTGATAACTTAAAGAAGTATGACCTTATAGCTACTACTTCTCTTCTTACTGAATAACTAAAATCTCTCAAAATCAATGCAGGGCATGGACAATTTTAGAGATACGTTAAATGACCAAAAAAAAAAAAAAAAAAAATTATCCAGCACATGAGTTTGAAGAAGTATTCAAATAAAAACATGAGGGCAGAAACAGTTTCTAAAAGTTTAGATCAAAACATTACTGATTAAAAAATGGCCTTTTAGATTCCTTTAACTTTCAAATGTATGCCAAGAAGGAAGTACATTCTTTCATAAATTCTTTAAAGAGTTATTTACATTCATATTCAAAGTACTTCCTCCAACACTATGCCCATTTAATCTTTGTGTGTATTCTTATTTTACAGATAAAGAATTATAAATTTGTGGAAGTAATTTTCTTACAAATGATGGAAAGTGGCCAAGTTCAGATTGCAAGCCAGGTCTTCTAAGTTTTGCGCTTTTTTCCCTATAACAGTTCATCTGCCTCTCTTGACTTCCAACTTAATTGCTGCGTGAAGTTGGGAAGACTTCTTAAACTTTCTGAGTTTCCGATTCCTCTTTAACAACAGGAACTATTCTCCATTACTTACAGATTAGAAAACAATTAAATTCATATCCACATATATTTTTATTTGTTTTCCTAAGAAAAATACTAAAGCAGAATGGAATGAGAATTGATGTAATTTCTTTCCTAAAATTACTTATATATCTCTATATCTGCCTCTAGTCCTGGTATATAGTAGGAACTCAATAAATATTAGCCTCCTGCTAATTATTTTTAGCTAGCTTCTCCTCATGAATAATATAACCTTCCTTCCCTTATATAATTTAGCTTTGTTTCTGTTTATCTTGGCCTGAAGAAACATCAAAACCCTGTTCACATACAGTTATAAAATACCTTTTTTAGATATCGAGACACTCTTATCAATAAGTTTCTTTTGTCCCATCAAGAAGTGCCATGCTTTATTCTGCTCTGAGAAGGATTACTTCCAAAATCTTTAATCACTCTTATTTATTTTTCATCTTTCAGTTGCTTGACTCCAAACAAATCCCAGAATTTATATTCTCATAGAGGCTTTACCAAACATGAGTGTACAATAAATGATAACTTCCTTAATACTTCTCACAGTGTCGGGCACATGAAAGAGCTTCAAAATACTTGTCCCCTGCTCCTTTCTATTTGTAAATCTGAATACCTTACTCCCTCAAGGCCTGCCGATTATTCTAAGCTACTTGGGCTAACGAAGTGTGATCTAGAGGCAGTTAAGAACTTGAAATCAGAACATCAAGATAGACATCTGGCTCCAGACTAGCACCCAGTGTGACTCCATGCAAATTACTTAACCTCTATAAGCTGCGGTTTTAGCTTCTGTAACTAAGCGTTTTTTTTTTTTTTTTCAAAATTACAGAAGATAGTTATGTAAAGCCATAAGATTTTCTGACGTGTGCTGTGTTCAATGTTACAAACAGTTGCCTTCGACCTGATTCCAACTCATGGTTACCCGACGTGTGTCAAAGAAGAACTGTGCTCCATAGACTTTTCAATGACTAATTTTTTGGAAGTGGATCATCAGATGTTTCTTCTGAGCACTCCTGAGTGGACTCAAACCTCTAACCTTTCGATCAGCACCCGAGCATGTTCACTGCACCACACAAGGACTCCGTGTTCAATGTCAGGTAGTGTTATTTTTACCATTTAAATAATGTACCTTTTGATCCTTACTTCTCTTCTTCTGTGATATTTTTAGTATCTAACTATCTGCCTATTGCCCTCTGAGTTAAATGTATACATTTGGAACAGTTTTGCTAATGGAGCAATTATATACTCTGGGAAGAAATGGGACTGGCATAAGGAAGATGAAAAGTTATTTTGAAGATCAACTTTCTTCCCATGTCCCATGATCGAAATAATGAACACTGTTTATGATAGTCTGTCTAGTAATTCCTCAATCATTTTCAGGAAATTTGAATCTGGACTTCTTTAACAGAATTGTTCAATGACTCTGATGTAGTCCAATAATCCTTTGCAAAGTGAGATCAATCTTGGAAAGTGATGGTTTACTTTTACAAATTCATCAATAATATCAGTACCTATATTCGACATTTCTGATATTTCCACTGGAAGAAGGCTTCTATTCTTTTCATTTTTACGATGGGTTAGTTTCATGATAGTAATGAACTTGTAATTAATGCAGAGAGAGAAGAAATGCCTTTAAAGCACTTTAGAAATGTCCATACGTGTACAGCTAGTGAAATAAATGTAGAAGCACTTTGTCTACGAAAATCATCTAAAAATCCCTACGTAAGGCACTTAGCTTCTAATTTATTGGGGTTACCACATGTATGCCAAAGCAATAAAAATATAATTTATTTGACAGGATTTCTAGTAATTTTTTCAGTAGTTTTAACATGTACTTTCTTCCAATAAGTTGATCTTGACACACACACACACATACACACACACACAGGTAGAAAAAAATTACCAATCTTACTGTTTATAATCTGCTTGGGTATTATTAGTCTTTTTAATTAACAGTATTAAAGTTTTGATACCCCACTTTTTCTAGCCATTTAGTATTCATCTGGGAGTATTTATCAAAGGAACACAATTATTTAAGCTTGATGTTAAACTAGCAAACGTAGCAAAATTATTTAAGCTCCTAAAACCAATTACACTTGTTTCTTGGATTATTATATTCATTGCTTCGCTTCATGGAAAATTATTACAAACCAGAAATGACTATGAAAAAAAAAGATACCTTGATAAATTTTAAATTGCTTTGAAAAAGTATACTTAGCAAAAAGTAAAAGAAAAAAAAATATATTGGCACCAAGTCACTTGAATGTACACGGCCTTAGAAGCTGATGAAGGGCTAGGATACCCTCAGAAACACAAAGATTCCAAGTCATGCAAGGCTTGTGACATTATCGAGAGGTCTGGTGTGCCCATCCAGTAGAAGGCTAGCTTGCATTCTACAAACATTCATTCTGTATGAAAACTAAAGTTAATATCACCGTATGTCTCCCTCCAGTCATATTTATTAAGCTTTACCATAATATTCCCTGAAATTCTCATATCATGGCTCAAAAATATTCGATTCTTTAGTCAACTCAAAATACGTTCCCTCCTCACATTTGCCTTGGAGCCCACACTTCCTTTGGCTTCTCCTGTAGCTCTTTCAAATGGTGGACTCATATTCTCTCTACACCCGGTGCTCACCTGGGAAAACAGGTGAGATTGCCTGGGTCCAGACTCAATGCTGGGTGTAGAGGCCTTCTACTCAGTCAAATCTCTGCCCCTTGGTGCTCATTCTGCCTGTCTCCTTAACACGTACTCTATCTACTATAAATGGGGCAGCATTCTCAGCCCGTCATCAGGACGTCATGCAGTTGTTACAAAAGCTTATATCCTTGAAAGAACATCTGTTCCATTCCTGTTAAAATGCAAATATATATTTTGCATTTTTCCCTTTAAAATGGAACTACTTGAAAGCTTCAGAATACGTAAACATGCTTAATATCCATTCACACATATATATTGTATATTTACTGTTCCAAAGGCAGTGTTGGTTCAATGATAGAATTCTCACTGTCTATGCAGGAGCCGTTATGGCGCAGTGGCTAAGCATTCGGCTGCTAACCGAAAGGTCAGCAGTTTGAATTCACCAGCCGCTCCTTGGAAACCCTACGGGGCAGTTCTACTCTGTCCTATAGGGACGCTATGCGTCACAATCCACTCAACAGCAACAGGTTTTATGCGCAAGACTCAGATTCATTTCCAAGCCAATGCACCTCATGTGCAGCCACCACCCACCTGTCAGTGGAGACTCCTGTGTTGCTATGATGCTGACAAGTTTTCAGCAGAGCTTCAAAATTAAAACGGACTAGGAAGGAAGGCATAGTGATCTACTTCCCAAAACTACCCAATGATAACTTTATGGATCACAATGGTCTGATCTGCAACTGATCTTGGGGACAGCACAGGGCCAGGCAGCATTTTGTTCCATCGTGCGTGGGGGGTGCCAGGAGTCAGGGGTGGACTCCACAGTAGCTAACAACATTTCCGCTTGTACGTACTTGGGATACATCAGTAAACATAACCAGAGATAATCAGGGAGCTTTGCCCTTGTGGCGCTTACATGGGGGCAAGGGAGAGGTATTAAACAACAGACAACATAAATAATTAAATTATGTACTATGTGGATAATTAGAATGCACAAAAGAAAAAACTGAGCATGGTAAAGAGTATGGGGAGTAAGAGCTGAGGGGCAATTACGTTGCAGAACTGAATAAGAGGTATCAGGTATCACGGAGGCTTTACTAATAAGGTGCCTTTTCTGTAAGATATTGAAAAGGTCAGGGAGACGGCCATAAAAATATTTGGGCTCAGACAGTTTCGGGCTGGGTGAACAGGTGGTACAAGCTACTAAGGAACAGCGTGCCTGGAAGTTTCCAGGAAGAGCAAGGGAATCGAAGTGGCTGGAATAGAACAGAGGGAGAGAAGGTCCTTAAAGAAGAGAGAGTTAGGTAGCATCTTGTAAGTACTTTGACTTTTACTCTGAGGGAAAAGCAGAGACACCAGTTAGATGATGACTAGTAATCCAGGTGAGAGATGATTGTTAGTGGCTCTGATGGAGGTGATAAAAATGGTCAGATTTGAACTCTTATTATTATTTTTTTAATTGAGTGCCAACTGAACAATTGAATTTGTTATGTAAGAGGAAAAGGGGAGTCAAAAATGCTTCTTGAGCAATGGAAGATGGAGTTGTCATCGACTGAAAAAGAGAAATCTGGAGGTGAAGCAATTTTGGGTGGTTGAGACCAGAACTTTAGTTTTGAAGATATTACACTGGAGATATCTGTTAAGCATTGTGATTAGAAATGCCAAGCAGATGGTTGTATATGTGAATTCAAGCTTGGAAGAGAAGTCTGGGCTAGAGAAGTAAATCTGGGAGTCTTCAGCATATAGTTGGAGTTTAAAGCACAAGGCTGGATGAGAGACCACGAAAGTGAATGTAAATAGAGAAAAGAAGAGGACAAAGAACTAATTGGCCATTGGACTTAACAACATGGAGGTCATAGTTGATAATGACAGGAACAGTCTCAGAGAATCATATGGACAAAGGCCCAATTAAATAGTTGTCTAGTTCACTCGGACTCAGGATGACTCCATGTGTGCCAGAGTAGAACCAGGCTCCATAGGGTTTTCAATGACTGATTTTTCAGGAGTAGAACACCAGGCCTTTTTTCTAAGGTGCCTCTGTTTGGCCTTAAACGTTCAATCATTTGGTTACTAGCTAAGTGTGTTAACAGTTTGCACCATCCAAGGATTCCCAAAAGTCTGACTGATTTAAAAGAGAATTAGAGAGATAAAAATTGGAGACAGCAACTACAGTCAACTCTTTTGAAGAGTTTTACTGCAAAGTGGAGCAAACAAATGGCCATGTTCTGGGGCCAGGTGAAACTTTTATTGTTGTTGTTGTTGATAGGTGCCATTAAGTTGGTTCTGGCTCATAGCTGCCATATGTACAACAAAACAAAACACTCCCCAGTCCTGTGCCATCCTCACAATAATTGCTATGTTTGAGCCTATTGTTGCTGCCACTGTGTCAATCCATATCATTGAGGGTCTTCCTATTTTTGCTGACACTCTACTTTACCAAGCATGATGTCCTTCTCCAGGGAGTGGTCCCTCCTGATAACATGTCAAAAGTATGTGAGATGAAGTCTTCCTATCCTTCCTTCTAAGGAGCATCCTGGTTGTACTTCTTCCAAGACAGATTTGTGTGTTCTTCTGGCAGCCCATGTAATAGTCAATATTCTTCGCCAACACTATAATTCAAAGGCATCAATTCTTTGGTCTACCTTATTCATTGTCCAGCTTTCACATGCATATAAGGCAACTAAAAAGGCCATGTCTTGCGTCAGGCACGCCTTAGTCCTCAAAGTTACATCCTTGCTTTTTAACACTTTAAAGAGGTCTTTTGCAGCATATTTGCCCAATGTAATACTTCATTTGATTTCTTGGCTGCTGCTTCCATGGGTGTTGATCCAAGTAAAATGAAATCCTTGACAACTTCAATCTTTTCTCCGTTTATCATGATGTTGCTTATTGGTCCATTTGTGAGGATTTTTGTTTTCTTTATGTTGAGTTGTAACTGATAATGAAGGCTGTAGTTTGATCTTCATCAGTAAATGCTTCAAGTCCTCTTCACTTTCAGCAAGTAAGGTTGTGTTATCTGCATATTGCAGGTTGTTAATGAGCCTTCCTCCAATCCTGATGCCATGTTTTTCTTCATATAGTCCAGCTTCTCAGATTATTTGCTCAGCATACAGATTGAATAAGTATGGTGAAAGGATACAACCCTGACACACACAAGTCCTGATTTTAAACCACACAGTATCCGCTTGTTCTGTTCGAATGACAGCCTCTTGGTCTATGTACAGGTTCCTCATAAGCACAACTAAGTCTTCTGGAATTCCCATTCTTTACAATGTTATTCGTAATTTGTTATGATCCACACAGTCAAACGCCCTTGCAAAGTCAATAAAATACAGGTAAACATCTTTATGGTATTCTCTGCTTTCAGCCAAGATCCACCTAACATCAGCAATGATATCCCTTGTTCCATGTCGTTTTCTGAATCCAGCTTAAATTTCTGGCAATTCCTGTCAATGTACTGCTGCAACTATTTTTTAATTATCTTCAGCAAAATTTTACTTGCATGTGATATTAATGACATTCACCAACAATTTCTGCATTCTGTTGGATCATATTTCTTTAGAATAGGCACAAATATAGATCTCTTCCAGTTGGTTGGCCAGGTAGCTGTCTTCCAAATTTCTTGGCATAGAGGAGTGAGCACTTCCAGGGTTGTATCCGTTTGTGGAAACATTTCAAC
Organism: Trichechus manatus latirostris; assembly: GCF_000243295.1. Taxonomy (NCBI): domain Eukaryota; kingdom Metazoa; phylum Chordata; class Mammalia; order Sirenia; family Trichechidae; genus Trichechus; species Trichechus manatus. Next base: position 8,792,754 of record NW_004444035.1, on the reverse strand, counting down.
TGATATTCCATTAATTCCTGGAGGCTTGTTTTTTGCTAATGCCTTCAGTGCAGCTTGGACTTCTTCCTTCAATACCATCAGTTCTTGATCATATGCTATCTCCTGAAATGGCTGAATATCGACCAATTCTTTTTGGTAAAATGACTCTGTGTATTCCTTCCAACTTCTTTTGATGCTTCCTGCATCACTCAATATTTTGTTCACAGAGTCCTTCAATATTGCAACTCGAGGTTGAATTTTTTTTCAGTTCTTTCAGCTTGAGAAATACTGAGCATGTTCTTCCCTTTTGTTTTGTAACTCCAGGTCTTTGTACATTTCATCATAATACTTTGTCTTCTAAAGCTGCCCTTGAAATTTTCTGTTCAACTCTTATTTTGTCATTTCTTCCATTTGCTTTAGCTACTCTAAGTTCAAGAACAAGTTTCAAGTCTCTTCTGACATCCATTTTGGTCTTTTCATTCTTTTTCAACTATCAATCCTTCTTTGTTTCCAACTTTTGAATTCCAGTCACCAGTAATTAGTAACTGCAGAAGTTGGTAAAAATCTTCAATTTCTTCATCTTTGGCCTTAGTGGTTGGTGCAAAAATTTGAATAATAGTTATATTAACTGGTCTTCTTTGTAGGTGTATGGATATTGTGCTATCACTGACTGGGTTTTACTTGAGGATAGATCTTGAAATGTTCTTTAGACGATGAATGTGACGCCATTCCTCTTCAATTTGTCATTCCCAGCATAGTAGACCATATGATTGTCTGATTCAAAATGGCTAATACCAGTTCATTTCATTAGGAAACTTTTTTTTTTTTTTTTTAGGATGGGAGAAATAACATTATGATTTTAGGCTTCTTTTTTTTTTAAATTTTTAAATCAATATGGTATCTTTCCAAAGGAAAAATTAAAAATAAAATGATACAGAGAAGAGAGTGGAGGAGTGTTAAATTCACATCATGACTTGGAGAGAGGGGGTTGGATCTGGTGCTCAGAAAATGACTTTAGTGAAGAACATGATACATATGGAAACCTTAGCAGATATTAGGTGTCATGATTCAGCTGGCCACTCAACTAATCCCAGCTAGCCACCAGCATGGTTTTCACTGTTGTTGTTCTTAGTCACATATTTTAAAATTTATAGCCATAATTGGCAACTTGTTAATAGCTGAAGCATAAGGTGCAATAATATTGAAATAGAAGACAACTAGAAGCATAAAATTTGTAATAATTTTGCAAATTGCCTGTGTTATTCTTTGTATAATCCTACCTCTTGTGTGCCTCTGAATCCAGCCAGGGGCAGCCAGGTACTGGAGGACTTTTCTTTCCAGCTCTCTACACCACAGTCCATCTCTTCAAGTTGCGAAGAAAGGTATTATGTTGTTGTTGTTAGTTGCCATCACATCGATTCAGACTCAGAGCGACCCTATGTGTGCAGAGTCGAACTGCTCCATAGGGTTTTCAAGGCTGTGACCCTTCAGAAGCAGATCCACAGGCCTGTCTTCCTAGGTGCCTCTGGGTGGGTTCCAACCACCTACCTTTTAGAAAGCAGTTGAGAGCTTAACTGTTTGCACAACCTTCTTCATTTTATTTATCTTCAGGTAGGGTATTTTGGCTGTTGTTTTCTAGCCCTGAATCCTTTTGCCAATTTCTGCACTCTTATTTTTCAATTCATTCCTCAGTTCTTCCAGATTTTGGTTTCTTCTGGCACTTCTCATATGTACTAGCTTACCGAGGTATAATTTACATGCCATACACTGCATACATTTGAAGTGTACCATTTGATTGGTTTGCCATATGCACACAGCCGTGACACCATCATCACAGTCAAAATAATGAACATATCCATCACCTTCAAAAGTTTCTTTGTGCCTCTTTATCATCCCGCCCTCCTGCTCCTCTCTGCTCCCCACCTCAGGCAACCACTGATCTGCTTTCTGTCACTGCAGATTACTTTACAATTTCTTTAACTTTCTATAAATGGAACCATAGAATATGTATTCTTTTTTTTCCCCTGGCTTTTGAGATCCATGTATGTTGTTGCGTGTATTAATAGTTCATTCCATTCATTGCTGAATAGTATACCATAATTTGTCTATCCATTCATCTATTGATGGATATTTGAGACAATACCATTGGGACAGTTATTTACCTATTACAAACAAATCTGCTCTGAACATTCAGTACAAGACTTTGAAAGTACATATTCTTTCTTTTCCTTGGGTAAATACCTTAGAGTGAAATGGCAAGGTCACTCGGTAGACATATTTTTAAATTTTTCAGAAATTGTCAATTTTTTTTCAAAGCATATGTACTATTTTATATATCCACCAGCAGTATTTCTGAGAATTCCTATTTTAGCTATTCTAATAGATGTGGGGAGTCCTTGAGTGGCGCAAATATTTAAAGCACTTGGATGCTACCTGAAAGGTTGGAGGTTTGAGTCCACCCAGAGGTGCCTTGGAAGAAAGGCCTAATTTTCTACTGCCAAAAAAATCATCGATTAAAAACCCTATGAAGCACAGTTCTACTCTGACACTCATGGGGTCGCCATGAGTCAGAACTGACTCAACAATAACTTTTTGTTTAATAGATGTCTAGTTGTGTCTCATTGTGTTTTTAATTTTCACTTTTCTAGTGACTAATAATGTTGAACGTCTTTTTATGTGCTTTTTTTTCCATCAGTATATCTTTGAGGAAGTGTCTATTTAAATATTTTGTCCATTAAAAAAAAAAATTGGGTTGAGTGACGTGGCCAAGACGGCAGAGTAGTCAGATGCTTCTGGTGGTCCCTCTTATGACAAAGACCCAAAAAAACAAGTGAATCTATTATATATGACAATCTAGGAACCCTGAACATCAAAGGCAAAGTTGAGGAATCGGACTGAGTGGTAGGGGCAAGGAGAGACAATTCAGAAGCACCAAGGAGTTGCCAGACCTGCCCCAGTAGGAGCCGGCGCCCTGCAGGCGGGATCAGCTACTGTGCGTGGTAAGGCAAGTAGTGGCGTCTGGAACGCATTTTCCATGTCAGGAGAGACCAAGCAGTGGAGGGTCTGCTCAGGCCTCCAGGGCCAGTGAAAAGCGGCACTCAATTGGCAAAAGATGAAGTACATGTGTTTAACCTACCACGGGGATCAAAAAGCACCCCATTTGGGAAGAACCTCTCTCCCATTTACCTGCTCCCTCCCCGCTCTGCACCAGGTACAGGCTGGCTTCAGTGATTGCTGAGTCCCCCGGGCCAGAAGTAGGACCCAGCACAGGCCCTGAGCCATTTTCCTGGCCTTGGAGAGGGAACAAATTAACAAACAGGAAAAAATAATCTGCCAGTTCCCCTAAATTGGGAACTCAGGGCAGGCCCAGCTCCTTTGCCTAGGCACAGGCATAAGGGATCCATGGACTTTGAATGGCTTTCAACCCTGCCTCGACCTGTGTGGGCCCATTTCAACAGTGTAGGCCCTCATTAGTACAGTACAACAGGGTATATACCTGAAGCCTAACTTCACTGTATCAGCTATATGGTGAAGTGGCAGGTTCATGATATCTGATACCACTCTGTCCATTAAGCAGGGTCCTCACCTACCCACATCAGGGGCCTGAGGACTGGTGGCTCCATCCACATCACCTAGCCACCTGTGACAGTGGTCCAAGAATAAGTGGTGCCTCCCAGTCCTTACAGCCAACAGCACTGGGTGCCCATAGTCTGGCTGCAAAACCCACCCACCTATGCACTTTAGCGAACAAGGACATGCTTTCCTCTGAGACACTCAGGGGCAGCTGTCAGCCCTCTGCCTTGCTCATTGCATGACCCCCTACTGCAGCCAGATACCTGTGCCTACTCCAATCACCCCTCCCCATCAGGGATTGTAGGTGAGAGCCTGCACCACATACTTGGTGACCAACTATCTGGACACCTGAGCTGAATCCATACAAGTAAATGGACTCTTGGGTTCACATACCTAGTAACAGATCTAACCACCCAACGACAGGACATTAGAGCTTCAAAGGCACTGGTAATCAAACTAGCTCACACGAGCAGCCTATTTGGGAATATCAAAACAAAACAAAACAAAACAAGAAGCTAGGACACAGAAGCAAACAGAAAATAAATAAATATAATAACTTATTGATGGCTTGGAGACAACAGTCAATATCAAATCACATAAAAAGGCAGACCGTGATGGCTTCAGCAAGCTCCTAAAATAAAGAATGAAGAAATCTTTCAGAGGAAGAGAACTTCTTGGAATTACCGGAGGTAGAATACAAAAGAGTAATATACAGAACTCTTCAAGATATCAGGAAGAGTATCAGTCAAAATGCAGAACAAGCCAAGGAACACACAGACAAAGCAATAGAGGAACTTAAGAAGATTATATAAAAGCACAAATTTAACAGGCTGCAGGAATCCATAGAAAGACAGCAAGCAGAAATACAGAAGATTAACAGTAAAATTTCAGAATTAGACCACTCAATAGAAAGACGTAGAAACATAATCGAGGCAATGAAGTCAGAATTAGTGAGACTGAAAATAAAGCACTTGACACCAATTTGAGGAAAAATCAGATAAAAGGATTTTAAAAAATGAAGAAACCTTGAGAATTATGTGGGACTCTATCAAGAGCAATACCCTATGAATGATCGGAGTACCAGAATGGCGGGGAGGTGGGGGTGGATAACAGAAAATACAGAGAGACCTGTTGAAGATTTATTGGCAAAAAACTTCCCTGATATCTTGAAAGATGAGAAGATACCTATCCAAGATGCTCATCAAACCCCACACAAAGTAGATCCCAAAAGAAAGTCACCAAGACATATTATAATCAAACTTGCCAAAACCAAAGATAAAGAGAGAATTTTAAGAGCAGCTAGGGATAAACAAAAAGTCATCTACAAAGGAGAGTCAGTAAGACTAAGCTGGGACTATACAGCAGAAACCATACAGGCAAGAAGGCAATGGGATAACATATATAAAGACTTGAAGGAAAAAAATTGCCAGCCAAGAATTATATATCCAGCAAAACTGTCTCTCAAATATGATGGCAAAATTAGGGTATTTACAGATAAACAGAAGTTTAGGGAATTTGTAAAAACCAAACCAAAATTACAAGAAATAGTAAAGGAAGTCCTCTGGTTAGAAAATCAATCACATCAGATAACAACCCAAGACTAGAACACAAGACAGAGCAACCAGATATAAACTCAGACAGAGAAGTCATAAAAATAAATCAAAGCTAAAATGCTGAAATAGGGAAACAGAGACATCCTATGTAAAAGATGACAGCATTAAAACAAAAAACAGGGACTAAAAAATGTAGTCATAGATCCTTCATCTGGAGAGGAAGTCAAGGCAATATAAAGAAATAAAAGTCTGGTTTAAAATTAGAAAAATAAGGGTAAATATTAAGGTAACCACAAAGGAAACTAACAATACTACACTTCAAAATAAAAAAAACAAGAAAAACATAAAGACTCAGCAAATACAAAATCAACAACAATGAAAAAGATAAAGAGAAAATACATAGAGAAAAACGATCCAGGATAGAAAATTAAGTGAAACAAAGAAAATGTCAACAACACACAAAAAATTGGGTTGTTGGTTTTCTTGTCATTGAGTTTGAGAGTTTTTGTATATTCTGCATACAAGCCCCTTATCAGATGAGTGATTTTCAAATATTTTCTCCAACTTTCTTTCCTTAACAGTGAAGAATGAAAGTGCTTAAGTTTGATAAATGAGAAACTATCAGTTTTTTCTTTTATGGATTGTGCTTCTGGTCTCATTGTTAAAAAAAATTTTATTCAATCTATGATCAAAAAGATTTTCTCCTATATTTTATTCTAGAAGTTTTAGTTTTAAGTTTTACATTTAGTTATCTGATATATTTTCAGTTAATTTTTAATATGTTAAGAGTATGGATCAAAGCTGTTGTTTTTTGTTTTGTTTTGTTTTTAATATGGATATCCAATTTTCCTAGCATCATTTGTGATTATTCTTTTTCCAATTAATTACCTTTGCACTTTTAAATAAAATCAATTGACCAAACATGTGTAGGTCTATTTCTATTCTGTTTCATCGATCTATTTGTCTGTCTCTCATGCAATACCACTCTGTCTTGATCATTGTAGCTTTACAATAAGTTTTGAAATCAGTTATTGTAAGAATCTCAACTTTGTCATTCTTTTTAAAGTTGTTTTGGACATTCTAGGACCTTTGTATTTCTATATGAATATTAAAATTAAATTGTCCATTTCTACAAAAAATTCTGTTGGGACTTTGATCAATTTGGTATTTAGATAAACTGGGGGAGAATTGACGTCTTAATAATTTTGGCCTACTGTTCCATGAACATAGTATATCTTTTCTTTTACTTAGTTCTCCATTAATTTCTCTCAGCCATGTTTTGTACTTTTTAGTGTATAGGTCTTATACATTTTGTGTCAGATTTATCTCTAAGCATTTCTTATTTTTGATGCTACTGTAATTTTTTTTTAATTTTATTTCTTTTACTGTTGGTATATAGAAATACAATTTAATGATTAGTATCTTGCAAAGTTACAAAATTCTCTTTTGCAGATCTATGAGACTTTTTAAATAGAAGATCACGTTTTATGGGAATAAAGACAGTTTTGCTTCTTTTCCAAATGTAACATCTTTTATTTCTTTTTTGTTGCTTGATTCCACAGTCTAGAATCTGCATTATAATGTTGAATACATTTGGTGAAAATGGACATCCTTGCCTTGCCCTACATCTAATGGAAAAAGCTTTCAGTCTTTAATTATTAATTATGATATTAGCTTCAAGTTTTTGGGTTTTTTGTTTGTCTTTGTTTTTAATGTGTGTGTGTTTGTTTTTGTTTTTGATGCCCTTTATCAGGTTAAGGAAGTTCCCATTTCAAGTGGTTTTCAACTGGGAGTGATTTTGTCCCCTAGGGAACATTGACAATGTTTGGAGATGTTTTTGGCTGACACAGCTTGGGAGGGGTGTGCTCCTGGCTGCTAAACATCCTATAACGCACAGGACAAAGTCTCACAACAAAGAATTATTCAACTTAACATGTCAAATGATGCTGAGATTAAGAAACCCTGCTCTATGACTTGTATGCTGAAAGTTTTTATCAGGAAAGAGTATTAGAACTGAAAAATACTTTTTTCTAAATAGAATTTTTCCTTTTTAGTATGCACAGTTTTCCTTTTTTATTCTCCTAATATAGAAAAGTTCATTGATTGAATTTGATTTGCTAAAATTTTTTTAGAAGTTTTGCACCTATGTTCAAAAGGAGTGATGTCTGTTGTTTTTTTCCCTTGTTATGTTTATTACTGATTTCGAATTTAATTCCATTATGACCAGAGAATATACTATGTGTGATTTGAATTCTTTTAAATATATTGAGACTTGTGGTATGACCAAAACACATGGTCTATTTTGGTAAATGCATTTGAAAGGGATGTGTAATATTTTTCCCTGTACTGTTTTTGTAGATGAGATATCTGATCAAGTTCCAGAGAACTGAAATATTTTCAGCATGATTCTGTCTACCAGGGATGAAATAGCATCCATTATATATAAACTAGAGGCATGTCTTTAGAGAGTCTTTAGCTTCAATGCATTTCCACTGAGCAACCTTGTATTTTTTTGGAACAGAGATCACCTTGCTCTTGGCATTTTTAAACATTATCCAGTTTAAGTTCTACATACCAGTGGCATATTAATTTATTTTGAAGTAAGTGTTAACTAAGTATTAGCCAAAGGTTTGACAATTGAATTCAGCCACTTTTTATGTATGAACACATCATTGCATCTGCCTGCTTGGACAACCAACAGGAATTTTTTTTTTTTAATAGATTATCAGCCTCAATAGAAGTAGTGTGTTAACTGTTAGAAACAAAAGACACAATTAAAACCAAAGAGGCATAAACAATTCTTTCTTGACCCCGTGAAAAAGTTCTCTGTTCTGTTCAGTATTCAACAAGACATATTCACGTTTGTACGGTATCACTCCCACAGTCTGATAATAATTATTTTCTTGGATAGAAGAACAACACACTCACAATGTTTTCTGTCATGAATTTCAACAATCAGGTTTCCATTTAGTAAGAAAAAAGAAAATTAAAAAAAAAACTTAAAAATTAAAGTTTTCATGAAATTACATATCTCATGTTAAACTGGAAGAAAATAGCGAAAACTTTGCCAAAATTCAAATGTTAGAAAAATAGTTTGAAAGAATTTGTAAAACATATGTCATAATAGGTTTCTTCTATCCTTATAGTGGAAGGTTGATTCTCACTACAAAAATAATCTTATTGTGAAATAAAATATAGCAGAATTTCCTCTACTTGCATTAGTTATTCATGGGCCAAAGCAGGGTACAAATTATAGTTACCAAGTTCCTATGTAGACAAATGATTCACAGAAACACAGTAGCTATTTTATTTGGGGCTTCGCTGAGCTGCAAGTTTTTTAATGAGTTAAAATAATATTTTGGGTCTTGAGTAGAAGGTGTGAACTATCAAAAACACAGACATTTGACTTTAAAGTTTAGGACAAAAACAACTCCACATGCAAAGTCAGTTTAAGCAACAGAACCATTGAACCTGGAGATAGAGTCCCCTGGGTGACGGTCTCTATGGCTGTCTTCTCTGGGCTACGCAGCAGTGAAGCTAGGCTAGACTGATGATACTGACGCTCTTAAGAGAATCCTTCTGTCACTTGGATCCAAAACTGTTTTAGCTTATGTCTGAACAGCCATGCCAAGATGATCCTTTGCTTCCTTTCTAGATGGGCAAATAGCAACAATGATGTTGTTGTTGTTAGGTACGGTCAAGTCTGTTCCAACTCATAGCGGCCGGCCCTATAGGACAGAGAACTGCCCCGCAGGGCAGTTCCCATAGGGAGCTGTTTCCCATAGGGAAACATAAGGCAGTTTCCAAGGAGCATCTGGTGGATTTGAACTGCTGACCTTTTGTTTAGCAGCAAGCTCTTAACCACTACGCCACCAGGGCTCCAGTGATACTTACTGCTAAACAGTAAGAATGTTCAAGATATGTAACAAATGGAATAAATTTATTAGAAGGAATATTTTTCTTAAAGTGTGTCAAATAGTTTTGATGACATTAATCTTTTTTTTTTCAAGTGATGGTTAGAAAAATAAAACAGATCAGTTAAACACAGCAAATGTTTTTGAGCACCTAGTATGTGCAAACCACAGTTTTATTTATTAGGGATTTCAAAGATGGTCAAAATAAGACCAAGACTTCAAAAAAAACTTGTAATCTAATAATTTTTATAAGTATTTAGACATGTAAGTTACCCTGTAAGCATTTGATATTGTTTTATTTCCCATTTTATGTCAAGGTTATTTTAACATTTTTTCCTATATCTTTGTTATCCTAAGCTCTGACTCAAATGTCTTCTTTTCTATAAATGCCTTCCCATATGGTCAAAAAATTACACTTACCGGTCTCTGTATTCTCTTAACATTTTATTTATACCTTCATTCAAATATGACACTTGGAAGCTTGTTTGGAGACTCCCGTAATGGAGAATAGCTACAGCTGTACCCTAAACCAAAGACTGGTCTCTTGCCTTTAGGAAGGCCATTTCCTGAAACTGAAAAGAGCTTCAGGATGGGGGAAGGTGAGTATATAAGAAATGAAGCAACTATTTCAACAGAAAGATCAGACAACTGAGTCCGAGAAATCAGTGGGGATAATGGATGTCACGGCCAGAATCCTAGTTTTTCCTGTGTTGTAAGTATATATTTCTTTCCTGCATACTAAGTTGAATCATGTCTGTCTCTGCTATTGGGAGGTCACGGCTATGTGTTACTTATAATGCTGTTTACTGCTAACGCTGCACAGTCAAGAACTAGAGAAAGAAGGGACAAAAGACTACCAGGAAATCACATTTGGGCATTAGTTTAATTAGATCATTTTCCTCCTACCCTACATTGAAGGAACAGGAGGTTTGATTAATATGGGCAGTGTGGGAGGAGAGTTGGGGAATAAGAGGGTTAATTTAGAACATGGGACATGTCTGTGGACAGAAGGACTGAGTAGTTTGCCTGGAATGACACTTTAAGGGTTATGGGAAATGGGTGTAACACAAGGACACCTGAGGGATTAAAGGTTAGCATCAAAACTGAGGGGTGTTTTGTAACCTTACCTGGAGCTGACCAGTGTTTTACTTTTCTTTTCCCTTCTCAAGTTTATACACTTCCTTTAAGTCCTCTATGCTTATTTACCAACTTCCTGGTGTTGTGAGATTAATGCAACCATTTCTTAAGAGAAATAAAATTAGGAGATAATATTGAAAGAAAATTACTTACTGCTGTGTTTTTAAAATTCCTTGAAATGCAAACCACAAAGGAAATACCAAGTTGCTTCTCTAAGAGATGGTGGAAATTTGTAGGACAAGATACTGTTTCTGGTTTTTTGCTTTCATTCTCTGAAGACATTTCTGTGTTTCTTGGCTGTGCCTGTGTGCATGTGCCGTGTTTCCAGATACATGTAGCAAATTCTTGAGCCAGACCACATGTCTATGAGTCAAAATTTCAGCCTGCATCTGTCTGAAACCGTGAAGCACTGGGTGTAACCTAACAGAACCTGGCAGGTTGTCTGAATAGTTCTTTCACCACTTGACCCAGAACATAGTAAATCAGATGACAGATTGTTCCAATTTTACACTAGTACCCATATTTTGATTGATCATATGGTGTTGTGAAGAATATACAGAAAATACCAAGTATTTCCAGAAGAATGAACAAATCTGTCTTGGAAGAAGTACAGCCAGAATGCTCCTTAGAAGCCAGGATGGCGTCTGACGTACTTTGGACACGTTATTAGGAGGGACCAGTCCCTGGAGAAGGACATCATGCTTGGTAAAGCAGAGGGTCAGTGAAAAAGAGAAAGACCCTCATCGACATGGACTGACACAGTGGCTGCAACAACAGGTTCAAGCATAACAACGATTGTGAGGATGGTGCAAGACGGGGCAGTGTTTCATTCTGTTGCACACTGGGTCGTTATGAGTGGGAGCTGACCCAATGGCACCTAACAACCACACCCACATTTTAATAAGTGAAGGAAGAGTGTGTTCTATCAAGATTTAGAATACAAACAAAATTTAGTTTTTAATCCAAACTATTACAGCACTTAATGTTGAGTCACCAAACGTAGCTTACTTATTTAAAAAAAAGTTTATATAGGTACTTTGGCATTTTATAAAGTTTAGAATGTTCACCGTGTTGCATTTGAAGTAAAAATTGATACTATAAACTCAATGTCTATAAATAACGATGATAACAACGACAATGGGTATAAATTTGATGAATTATCCCTTCTCTTTTGTCAATAAAATTCCTGGGGGAAGTCAATTTAGAAAGGGTTGAAATTTTATCCTTCCTTCTAAATAAATATCGGTGCTATGTACAGTGAAAAAAGTCAGGCATTTTCAGCTCAGCTATCTATAACGAAGGCAAAGGGAAATATATTGCACGCTTATTTTTAGAAGGGTTTATCATATGACATAAAAGAGGGGAAAAAGCACTATTTCTACCAGTCTTTAAAAATAACTCTAGTTACAGAATTTCAGTTAGCTTCAGTAACTGGTCCAGTCACTCAGCTAGTTATTGGGAAGGCTCCTCTTCCTAGCCCAATAAGAATTCTTCTATTCTCGGAACAGAAGCCTAACTTTAACCTCTTGATATTTGTTTTCAACATCTTTGTTTATGTTCTGAATTATTTCAGGCCCAATTTGGCCCAAAAGAGGCTTCACCTTCTCTGCTTCTGCTAACACTTCTCTTCCCTGAGGAAACGGACGTCTAAGTACCTAGCTTAATGAGGCGAAATGGGAATAAGAAAACGAAAGATAAAAGGAAATACTGGGTAAAAGCATTTTTTCTTTCTCAGAAGATGATTCTGCCAAACTCGTCAAAGGATGTTTTAAGGACGACCTAGTTCTGTGTCCCCCTCCATCTGTTTCTTTCCTTCTATACGTACATATACTTCAGCTTCTCCTAAAAGAAGGAAACCATCATTCTTTCCTGTTTCCAGCAGGAACCATGATGCCTACCTCTTTTTCATTACTGAAACTTTGGGAATTATAACAGATAATGCACTGACCTCACTAATTATGAGCCACTACTGTCAGTGCTGCACGGGATTGTTATTTACGTCAGACAACACCCTCTGAGGTGGGATGTACTAATGTGCTTCTTTTACAGGTAACTGAAGAGGAGACCACTTAAGTCGTCAGAGTTCCCGTACTGGACCATGTGTGGGACCTCAGAGCACACACCCTTAATCACCACCTTCCACGTGTTTGTGCCATACTCCTCACTATAATCCTCACCCTGCTGACCCTCATCCCTCCATCTCTAAACAATTGTATGCGACTATTTGTAAAACTCTCTTCAATTAACCTGAAGTCTTCCAATCATATACATTGAAAGGCATAAAAGTGAATAGAAAGGATGAATACTTTAAATGCCAATTCTACCCAAATTATACACAAAGCAGGTTATGATAGCATAACTCCGAAGCAAAAATTTTGAAATAGCCTGTTGAATAATTGTGAGATAAGCTTGGAGTATACATTAGTTGAAATGCTAAGAGCAATTAACAATGTTTACATTAGAATACTAACTGATATAAGCTGGAAATGCCAAAACCACAAATAAGGAAAAAGCAAAAACACAAAAAAATCTAATCATAAAGAAAAACACTGGGAAAATGCATCAAAATATAACAGTGATTGCCTTTGAGTGACAGAATCTTGGAGATTATTTTTTTGCACTCTAAATATGTATATCTTTAAAAGTTTCCACACTGAGCACATAATACTTTAATAATGGAAGGAAAATATATTAAAAACATAGTAAAAATAGTGCATGTCAGGAAAGCTAAGATATTATCGAGTCTCAGTCAACAAATACCTCTGTGGTTTAAGGAAAACAATGTCTTTGGATCTAAGTTTCTCTGAAGAAAGAATGGAAGGGACTAAATATTAATTACAACTCTCTTGTATCAAGTTGTAACTTCATTTACATGAATTTTGTATATCTTCCCAATAATTGTGAAGTAGACAAAGTTAATCTACTTTCTTTGTGTGAGAAAGTTGAGTGTCAGAGAAATTAAGAAAACAACAGTAGGTGGTGGTGAGGTCCAAGAACCAAAACCACATCTTCCCAAAGAGAATGTTTAAAATCTCCGCTGTTGACCTCCTGAAATTAGTATTGCCCTGAAACACTCTTTAAACCTTAAACTGAAACTATCCCCTGAAGCCATCTTAAAAAAAAAAACATTCAATGGCTGTAAAGGGTTCTGGGGAAGGAGAGGAGAGATGAATAAGTGAAGCAGGGAACATTTTTAGGGCTGTGAAATTATTCTGTATGATCCTATAATGGTGGACACATGACATTACGCATTTGTCAAACCCCATAGGACTGTACAACACAAAGACTGAACTCTAATGCAAACTATGGATTTTAGTTAATAATGTCTCAATATTTGCTTATCAATTGTAACAAATGCACCATACTGATTCAAGATGTTAATAATAGACATTGTGTGTGTGTGGAGGGGGGGCAGTATATGGGAGCGCTGTCTAATTTTTTTGTAAACCAAAAACTGCTATAAAAAATACAGTTCATTTAAAAATATCTCCCATGTCACAAATATTTTATGTGCTATGTTTTCTAATTATTTAATTTCTATCTCCCTTCCTTTATGTCATACTTGAATATTATCTCCAAATACCTTCCAACTATTCTAGGTCTTGTTCAGTTGACTCTCCCCCATTTATCTCAGCCATTCCCGGAATATCTTACCTATTTCTTCAAAAACCTTTTCTTGATCAATCTGGTTGAGTGTATCCTTCTTCTGACTCTTACTTACCTTCTGATAAGTTACAGGAGATTCTTCATCTCCTTATAATTATTCCATCAATTATTTAAAATGTATTTACTGAGAGCTCATTATGTGCCAGGCACTGACCTAGGTTTGGGTCACAGATCAAAAATGAGACAAAGCCCCTTCACTTTTGGAGGTTATATTCTAAAGAGGAAAACAGACATTATACAAATAAGTATGTATGAATTATAATAGCAGCCACTATGAAGGGGAAAAAACAGAGCCCTGGTGGCACAGTGGTTAAGAGCTCTGTTGCTAACCAAAAGGTCGGCAGTTCAAATCCCCCAGCCGCTCCTTGGAAACCCTGTGAGGCAGTTCCACCATGTTCCACAGGGTCGCTATGAGTTGGAATCGACTCAACTGCATCAGGTTTGCTTCTCTTTGTTTTTTTTTTTAATAAAGAAAAATAAATTAGAGCAAAGGAATAAATTGTGATACGTGTGTGTATGCAGACACTATTTTATGCAGATCGTCAGGAAGGCCTCTATGAGAAAATGACATTTGAACAGAGACTTAATGAAAATGTTGGGGAAGAGGTTACACAGGGAGAGAAGCAAATACAGGCAGTGTGAGGCCGGCCTATCTAGATCTCTCTGCAACTCAGGGTGGACACAAATTAGCCACAAATCGAGCCTTCTGCTGCCACTGTGCTCTGGTTTATAAAGAAATGGAAGAGTTACCTCAAGAAAAGGCCGACAAGGGCAAATTTTAACCTTTAAAAGTTATGCTATATATCTTAACAATGCTTTTCTAAATAAAGTGAACTCCAGGGTATAGCTGTTGGAAAGATCCATTTGTCCCCCAGAACTACCAAACTGGGTTGTAGTGAGATTTAAAAGAGGCAGTGGATGTAATAGGACATAAAAAACAAAAACAAACCAACAAAAAAAGTACTATACGTGTAGTTACACAAACGTTAGGAATTGCGATACAAATATTAAAAACCAAAACACCAAGCCCTTGGCGTCGAGTCAATTCCGACTCATAGCGACCCTACAGGACGGAGAAGAACTGCCCCGTGGGGTTTCCAAGGAGCAGCCGGTGGATTTGAACTGCCTATCTTTTGGCCAGCAGCAGAGCTATTAACCACGGCACCACCAGGGCTCTGCTGATACTAGGAATTATTATATAAAGCACTGTGTAGTATTTTGAACTATATTACGAATATTCACAAAGTGTCTGTTGGTATTTATAATTTAGTGTATCTGATTAATGGAGTGCCTGAGTGGCACAAATGGTAAGCCATCTGCTACTAACCAAAAGCTTGGTGGTTCCACTCCTCCCAGAGGTGCCCTGGAAGAAAGGCCTGGTGATTCAAAACCCTACGGAGCAATTCTACTCTGAAACACGTGGGTTCTCCATGACTCAAAAGTGACTTGACGGCAACTGGTTTTAAGTTTGTTGTAGATCGCGATTAATGAAGAATGAGAGGTATGCTTTATACACAGCATGAAGGGCAAGAGGGCCTGATTCCACAGAGAGGCAAATAAAGCCAGCAGGTTCCATCATAAAGACAAGGTGAAGTTGGAGTGAAGGTGTGTGGAAATTTAAGGATCACAAGGCTGTAATCATGGGGCAGAATTATAGAGTTCAAGGCCTTGGTTTAGTGTAGTGAGTGATACGTAAAAGGTGTGTTTATGTTTAGGAGTGGCTACAATGGAGGAGGGATGGAAGTCTTAAGGAACAAGCTCTTTCATATCCAGTATTTAATTTGATGCTGTCGCTAATGATCTAAATTCCCACGACAGTTATTCTCAGCCCCTATGTTACAAACAATGAGCGTGAGGTTCTGAGAGGTTAAGTCGCCTTCATCCTGGTACACGGCTAGGGTGGAACTTGAACCCAGGTTACGTGTACCCCGGTCCTAGGCTCCTTCCACGGCACCGGGTGACCTACTGATTTAAAAAATACTGAACAATGACTTAGGGTCACAAGCCAATGGTGATTTTTGGAAAAAGGGTATTGCATATGTACCTGATGTGATGAAATAAATCGAGTATTTAAAGAATCTGCTATCTTCTTCCTTTTAATCCTAGACCATCTGTACTTTAAAACATTGTTTCAGTACATCCAAGAATCTGTTCCAAAGTTACCTCTTTTTAGAAAGCACATCATTATTGCATAGTGTTGGATATGAGGGAATTTTATGTCAAAATTCCAAAATTATAAACATCTTTCTTGTAAAGCAGTCAATATACTACAGCAGGGTCTGTGAAAACCGGGAGTGATACAATTCATAAGTTTACGTATTTCTAAATCTTTAAGTTTCTATTGTAAGCACACTAAATATTTAGTCAAAAATCATTACAGTAAATTAAAAAAAATCATGAGTCTGTTATAATTAGAAAAATCTCAAGCTAGAGAAAATCTCATTGGTTTTAGATCAAGAAAATAATAGAATCAAGGGAGATGAAAGCTCTCTTTCCATCAACAGATGAAAACTCACTGTCTGTAGTATGTTCTGCTTCTGTTACTCATACTTTCCACAATAAACTGTGATCACATGGCACATTTAGTTAGAACCCTGGTGGTGCAGTGGTTAACAGCTCAGGCTGCTAACCAAAAGGTCGGCAGTTTGAATCCACCAGCAGCTCCTCGGAAACCCTGTGGGGCAGTTCTACTCTGTCCTGTAGGGTTGTTATGAGTCAGAATCGACTCGATTCAGTTCTGACTCATGGTGACACCATATACAACAGAGTGAAACATCGCCCGGTCCTGCGCCGTCCTCACAATCGTTGCTATAAGCCCATTGTGGCAGCCACTGTGTCAATCCATCTCATTGAGGGTCTTCCTCTTTTTTGCTGACCTTCTACTTTACCAAGCATGATGTCCTTCTCTAGGGACTGGTCACTCCTGACAACATGTCCAAAGTACATGAGAGGAAGTCTTTCCATCCTTGCTTCTAAGGAGCATTCTGGCTGTACTTCTTCCAGGACAGATATTTTCATTCTTCTGGCCGTCAATATTCAATATTCTTCACCAACACCATAATTCAAAGGTGTCAATTCTTCTTTGGTCTTCCTTATTCATTGTCCAACGTTTGCATGCATATGAGGTGATTGAAAATACCATGGCTTGGGTCAGGCACACTTTAGTCCACAGAGTGACATCTTCGCTTCTGAACACTTTGAAAAGGTCTTTTGCAGCAGATTTGCCCAATGCAATGCATCATTTGCTTTCTTGACTGCTGCCTCTAGTAGTAATAATAGTAACAGCTAATTCTTGAGAACTGAATATGGTCCAGACTCTGTGTTGAGCATTCTTCATAAATGACCTCATTTAAATCTCACAAAAACCTAATGAAGTAATATTTAAAATAATTAATATTGAGTGTTCAGGATGTGCCAATCACTTTACAGGATTATCTAATTTAAGCCTCACAAAACCCTTTGAGAATCTATGGGGAAATGAGCCTTCTTAGATTCTATAAAATGGGAGCAAAGGTATTACTAAGGTCAGGAAAGCATTGATGTTGCTCTCTCTCTCCTGGTGAGGAAGGTGTCTTGCTGATGCTGAGTGTGGCTTAAGAATGTGGAGAATCCAACGTTTTTACACATTCTGGAAATGGGAACACATTTATTTTAGGCAGGCACTTCTGGAATGGTGACATAAGCACTGAGTATAGGAGAAAGGCAGCATCTTGAGAATTAGAGTTTCCACATCTGGTAAGACCCTGCTCTTTGTGGACAGTGGCAACAGTGGCTCCTGTTAGGAACTCTGAAGGCAACAGGATATGAGGCTGAGATAAGCTGCATCTACGCTCGCTCTCTGTGGCCATTTTGCTTCAGAACCGTGTGTGTGTGTCTCCTTTGCCAGTTAAATCAGGCGCTCACTCTAGTGGTGTACATGAGTGGTGTGTAGGTGAGTATAACCACGTGTTGTCTTCATTCCAGTCAACACTCCTCCTACAACAAGGTGAGATTAATAAGCGTCCCTATTTTACAGAGGAGGAAACAGATGTAGTGTGATCATGTATCTTGCCCAAAGTCATTCATGTAATAAGTGGTAGAGGCAGATTTTAACCCCTGGCCAACTCTCTCCAACTCTTCACTCAAAATCATTCATTTCCTTTTTTTTTTTTCCCCACAGAAATAAATTTTAATTTATTGACAGTGCAGCTGTGAATAGAGACCTTTGAAAGGCAGTTTCTAGATCAAGTGACTGAGATGACACAGAGCCAGGGCAGAGCAACTTCTAGGAACAGAGGACGTAAACACAGGAATTTACAAAATTTAGTGGAGCCCAAATTTATTAGGAGACAAAGAAAAGAGCTAAATGGATGCCAGAAAAGACTCTGAAACTTGCCCTTGAATGTCAAGTAGCTAAAGCAAAAGGAAAACATGATGAAGTAAAAGAGCTGAACAGAAGATTTCAAAGGGTGATTCCAGAAGACAAAGTAAAGTATTATGATGACACATGCAGACCTGGAGATAGAAAAGCAAAAGGGAAGAACACGCTCAGCTTTTCTCAAGCTGAAAGAACTGAAGAAAAAAATTCAAGCCTCGAGTTGCAATGCGGAAGGATTCTACAGGGAAAATATTAAATGACACAGAAAGCATCAAAAGAAGATGGAAGGAATACACAGATTCACTATACCAAAAGGAACTGGTTGATGTTCCACCATTTCAGGAGGCAGCATATGATCAGGAACCAATGGTACTGAAGGAAGAAGTCCAAGCTGCCCTGAAGGCATTGGTGAAAAACAAGCCTCCGGGAACTGATGGAATACCGATTGAGATGTTTCAACAAACGGACGCAGCGCTGGAAGTGCTCTCTCGTCTATGCCACGAGGTTTGGAAGACAACTACTTGGCCAACCAACTGGAGGAGATCCATATTTATGCCTATTCCCAAGAAAGGTGATCCAACTGAATGCAGAAATTATTGAATGATATCATTAATATCAATACCAGCAAAATTTTGCTGAAGATCATTCAAAAGCAGCTGCAGCATTATATTGACAGGGAATTGCCAGAAATTCAAACCGGATTAAGAAGAGGATGTAGAACCAGGGATATCATTGCTGATGTCAAATGGATCCTGGCTGAAAGCAGAGAATACTAGAAAGATGTTTACCTGTGTTTTATTGACTATGCAAAGGTATTCGACTGTGTGGATCATAACAAATTACGGATAACATTGCAGGGAATGGGAATTTCAAAACACTTAATTGTGGTCATGAGGAATCTGTACACAGATCAAGAGGCAGTTGTTCAAACAGAACAAGGGGATACTGCATGGTTTAAAGTCAGGAAAGGTGTGCATCATGGTTGTATCCGTTCACCATACGTATTCAATCTGTATGCTGAACAAATAATCTGAGAAGCTGGACTATATGAAAAGAAGAATAGACCATCAGGATTGGAGGAAGACTCATTAATAACCTGCGTTATGCAGATGACACAACCTTCCTTGCTGAAAGTAAAGAGGACTGGAAGCACTTACTGATGAAGATCAAAGACCACAGCCTTCAGTATGGATTACACCTCAACAGAAAGAGAACAAAAATCCTCACAACTGGGCCAATAAGCAACATCATGATAAATGGAGAAAAGACTGAAGTTGTCAAGGATTTCATTTTATTTGGATCCACAATCAACACCCATGGTAGCAGCAGTCAAGAAATCAAAAGACCCATTGCATTGGGCAAATTGGCTGCAAAAGACCACTTTAAAGTGTTGAAAAGCAAAGATGTTGCCTTGAGGACTAAGGTGTGCCTGACCCAAGCCATGGTGTTTTCAACTGCCTCATATGCATGTGAAAGCTGGAAGATGAACAAGGAAGACCGAAGAAGAATTGACGCCTTTGAATTGTGGTGTTGGCGAAGAATATCGAATACACCGTGGACTGCCAAAAGAACAAACAAATTTGTCTTGGAAGAAGTACAACCAGAACGCTCCTTAGAAGCAAGGATGGTGAGATTACGTCTCACGTACTTTGGACATGTTATCGGGAGGGATCAGTCCCTGGAGAAGGACATCATGCTAGTAAAGTAGAGGGTCAGCGAAAAAGAGGAAGACCCTCAACGAGATGGACTGACACAGTGGCTGCAACAATGGACTCAGGCACAGCAACAATTGTGAGGATGGTGCAGGACTGGGCAGTGTTTTGTCCTGTTGTGCATAGGGTCGCTATGAGTCGGAACCAACTCAACATCACCTAATAACAACAACAACAAGTGCTGGTGAAATGACGGAACCCAATATACCCATCTCCTTCCACTGATGGATGAGTTGAAATATCCTTTGCTTTCTCTGAATAAGGATCCTGGGACAAGTTTTCTCCTTTTGTAAAAAAACACTAATCCTTAATTTAGACTCTTAAAGGTAAATCTAAGAACATTTGTCATAGATTAAGCTATAACTTCTGAGGCTTTCATTACTATTTTGTATAAAACCCCCACTGTTGTCAATTGAAATGCATTTGCAACAGCACATTTGTCAAATTCAAAGATGCTCAAAAGGTTCCTCCCTACCTTGTAATTGTATCTTAGGGAGAGCTCGGTGATAACAACTCTTACAAAGCAAAACCTCTATTCATTCCTAAGGCCTCTGTTCAGTCTTATTGGTTATATGGCTCTCTGTTCTGAAGGTGACCAACAGACATGGGGCTGGCCCTCTTAAAAAGAGAAATAATGAAACTCCAAGTCAGTACAATTAAAGTGGAGCAAGGAAAGCCCCTTGCAGTGGGCCACTTGTACATACACATTCTGAAAAGTAGAGTGTATTCTGTAGTGTATTAACTTATAAACGAGGTTTCTTTATGAGATTGTTTTAGCACAGATCCACAAAGATGCCAATCCACGAAAAAAAGTCAAACAGGAGCCTATTCAAAGGTTAGGTGCGAAATGTACCAAAAACAGAAAAGGTCCACAGAGAGCAACTCACCACATCTCACCACCCACACAGAAGTCACATGAACGTAAGAACAGAGTGACACAGGTATTATCAGTCACTGACCTGTTTGATTCTGAAGACTTCACCGGCTTTAAGGAACCATTGTCATAAAACTGAATAATGTGATGTCACAGCCCAAGGTCTGATAAGCGTTTGGTTTTTTTTCATTTGGGAGTAACTGTGGTCAACTTTCATTAATGTTGACTTTGACTTCTAATGCTAAGAATCAAAGTAAAGAATAAAGCTGATAACCATATTCAATATTGTAGTTTGCTTTTAGTTACAGAATTTTTAGAATTTCTTGCCCTAAAACATTCACAGCAGAGGTGTTCCATGGGATATTACAGGTTTTATTCACTATATGTGAATAAAGTACTCCCCAAATAGCCCCTCCTCACCCCACCTACATGCATACCAATGTTATCTACTATATATTACTTTTCTTTTTCCTACAAAAATTAATCCCTTTTTTCTATTTTTACATTTTTTTTTCACTTAAAATACATGGCCAATTAAACACTTGTCATTTTCTTTTTCTATTAAGTCATTTACATTCTTTTCTTGTTCTTCATTGATAAATCCTTTGTCTTTATTGTTGTTTTCAGGTGCCACAGAGTCACTTCCGACTCGTAGCAACCCTACGTACAACAGAACGAAACACTACCCGGTCCTGTGCCATTCTCATGATCGTTGTCATGCTTGAGCCCACTGTTGCAGCCACTTTGTCAATCCACCTTGTTGAAGGTCTTCCTGTTTTTCACTGACCCTCTACTTTACCAAGCATGATGTCCTTCTCCAGGGACTGGTCCATTCTGACAACATGTCCAAAGTAAGTGAGACGAAGTCTTGCCATCCTTGCTTTCAAGGAGCATTCTGGCTGTACTTCTTCCACGACAGATTTTGTGCATGTGTTAGGACCCAAAATGTGGCGAACTATGCCTGGGCAGGAGGAAGTCAGAGGAAACTCTGGCGGAGGTCCGTGGAGGTCCTTTATCCTTAATCTTTGTAAACCATTATTCTACTCTTCACATATGAAGTTGCGTCAGTTGGGATCAACTCATTGGCGACTAACAACAACCCATCCGTAAAACCCATTGCCGCTGAGTCAGTTCTGATTCATAGTGACCATATAGGGTGGAGCAGAATTGCCCCACAGGGTTTCTAAGGCTGTAATCTTTACAGAAAGCACAGTGGTTAAGTGCTTGGCTGCCAACCAAAAGGTTGGCGGTTCGAACCCTTGGGAGAAAGATGTGGTTGTCTGCTTCCGTAAAGATCTACAGTCTTGGAAACCTTATGGGGCAATTCTACTCTGTCCTATAGGGTTGCTATGAGTCAGTATCGAGTTAACGGCAATGGGTTTGGTTTGGTTTTGTAATCTTTATGGAAGCAGACTACAACATCTTTCCCGAGAGCAACTGGTGGGTTCCAGCAACTGACCTTACAGATAGCAGCCCAGAGCTTTAACCACTGAGCAACCAGGGCTCCTACTAACAACAGAAGCTGAAATAGATAAAGAAGGACTTTTCTCTAGCAGCCATGCCCTGAATTCAAGATCTGTAGCCTCCTAAACTGTATTGGAATTGAGTGGATGGCAATGGGTTTGGTTTTTGTTTACACTGTGAGAAAATAATCTTCTGTTCTTTAAAACTACCACTTTTGATATTTCGGTTACACTAGCATGAGATAACTAAGATATCTCCTCAGGTGAGCAGGTGGATAGCTTTTATTCTCTATTTTTGGGCTGTGAGGCATTGGGGTTTGAGGGGTCTCCTATAGTTTAAACATTGAAAAAACCTATAGAGTGAGTAACTTCTAAGTACTGTGGAAGGATGGGTGGAAGAAGGGAACGAAAAATAGTTCCCTTAGTGCCGTTTCAGAAAATCATTTTTCTTTTCTTGACAAAGCTGCATAATCTATAAAACCTATTTCACTGCAGCAGTGTAGAGAAGGAAGATATATATATATAATAAATGGAAGCCACAGGCATATTTTAAAAATTGTAAAAGAGGCACAATTTACAGAGTTGTGTGCAGCATCAAATAGGAATGAACTGAGCTTGATAAATCTAGCTGTGGAGGACTTTAAATTTCCAGAAATCAAATACAACTGGAGAATGTACTGATACTTAGTATATAAATCCTGATAAGAGAAAGTTATAATGGAATGGAAAGTATGGGATATTGAGAAATACATATATCAGAAATAAGTGAACAAGTAGCTAGTCTGGAAACACAGCAATGGCTGGAGAAGACACGGTCAAAATTTCCTGTGGTCATTTCCCTGGTTGCAGTCAAGCATTTCACTAAGACCTTAGTAAAGTATTGCTAAGGTTAAAAATAGGTTTAAACTTAAACTAGCCATTGATACCTTCTACTCCACAGTAATAGTTCAATCCTTCTTATTGTGGACTTTATGAAATTCCTGATTTAATAAACCTCTCTAGGTATGATTGAAGTCTGGTTTGTCACTGCTGTTGAGTCAAATTCCAATTCACAGCGATCCTACAGAACAGAGTAGAACTGCCCCATAGGGTTTCCAAGGCTGTAATCTTTATGGAAGCAGATTGCCACATCCGTCACTCACAGGGGTGGCTGGTGAGTTCAAACCGTCAACTTTTTGGTTAGCAGCTAATCACTTAACCACTGCACCACCAGGGTTCCTTAGAAGTCTGGTACTAAACAGAAAATCCCACTCAAAATTCTAATTCCTGAAGTGAGTAAATCAGATAAGTACCATCCCTTGCAAAATGGTATGTGGACAAACCATAAGCTTTGGGTGTACCACAGGGGACCTCTACAAGTATTGTTCAAAAAGCATTGTTTATGTCAATCAATTCCCTATCATCACCAAAATGCTTGTTAGGTTTGATGTACTATACTGGCTATTACTGTGGTGAGTAATGAAGGTGTTAAGACAAGAAAAGAAAGACCAACTAGTTAATAAACCACCAGACATAGCAATCGCTCGCCGGGGTATTTGCTCAACTAGCAATTTACCAACATAGTTCTGAAGGTAAAGGCCGGCAGTTCGAATCTATCAGCTACTCCCTGGAAACCCTATGAGGCAGTTCTACTCTATCCTGTAGGGTCGCCATAAGTCAGAATCGACTCGACATCACACAACAAGAACAACAGAAACACTTATCACAGAAGGAGACCAGGGCAGGATTTCAGATGATCCTCTTAGGACTCTAGCAAACACCACACTATTAGTTTTTATTCAATAAGAGCAGGAGCTTAACTGTTGAGAATTATTACAACTTCCTGTAAGAGACATGAACTGGCTTCTCCACACTACTGTGCTATCATACGAACAACTTACTAGGCTAATGCTTTCTTTTTTAGCTTCACTGAGTTATAATTTATATACACTAAGATCTACCACTTTTAAGTATAAAATTTGGTGAGTTTTGATAAATATATACAGTTCTGTAACTACCAACAAAACTATGCTACAGAACATTTCACACCACAATGCTCCTTGTGCCCTTCTCCCGAGACTTGGCCTCTGGGAACCACTGATCTTTCTGTCACAATAGTTTCACTTTTTCTAGAACTTCATGTAAGTGAAATCATATAGAATATTTTCTTTTGGAACTAGCTTCTTTCATTCAGCCCAGTAGTTCTGATATTCATCCAGATTGCTGTGTGTTACAGTACTCTGGTCTTTTTTATTGCTCAGTGGTATTCCATTGTAAGGATGTACCACAGTTCACAAGTTGATCACAAATTGATGGATATTTGGTTTGTTTCCAGTTTTTGGTTAATAAAGGTGATACAAACATTCATGGGTAAGTCTTGGTGTGGAGATATGTTTTCTTTCTTTTAGGTAAATATCTAGGAATGGAATGCCTGGGTCACATAAACCAAAACCAAATCTGTTGCCATCAAGTCGATTCCAACTCATAGCAACCCTATAGGACAGAGTAGAACTGCCCCATAGGGTTTCCAAGGAGCGGGTGGTGGATTTGAACTGCTGACCTTTTGGTTAGCAGCTGAAGCTCTTAACCACTGCACCACCAGGGCTCCAAGTCATATAGTAAGTGTATATTTAATTATATAAAACCTGCCAAACTGTTTTCCAATGTGCTTTAAAATACACATACTCAGCAGCAATATCTGAGAGTTTCAGTTGTTCTACATCCTTGGAAACAACGGGTATGGTCAGTATTTTTAATTTTAGTAATTACTGTGGGTATGTTATGGTACCTGACTGTGGTTTTAATTTTCATATTCCTTATATGGTGAGTATTCTTCATTTATACTTTATTTGCCATTCATGTATATTCTTTGGTGAAGTGTCATTCAGATCTTTTGCCCATTTTTTACTTGGGTTGTGTGTTTTCTCATTATTGAGTTGTAAGATCGCTAACATATTCTGGTGTAAGTCTTTTATCAGTATATATTTTTGTAAATATTTTCTCCCAGCCTGTGGCTTTCTTTTAATTTTCTTAAGCGTGTCATTTGAGGGGGTAAAAGTTTTTAATTATGATAAAGTCCAATTTGCTAATTTTTTTTCTTTTTTGGTTTGGGATTTTTTTATCCTAGGACTCAAGGACATCTAACCATGGTAAATATTTACACAACCCAAGATCATCAACATCTCCTCCTGTGTTTCCCCTTAGAAGTTTTTGTTTGGTTTTTCAGCTTTAAATATTACATTTAGGTTTGTGTTGCAAACTTCCTTCAATTCAGAAATAGATAATTTAGACCAGTCAATGCAGTTATCAAACAGATACATAGAGAGTTTTACAATGACAAAAATAATAATTTTATTACTAATTCTTTGATCATCTGTGCCTCCTGTGTCATAGACGTGTGTACTGTATCCATGCACACAAACCAATCAATGTTTATTTGTTCTTCTCTCTCTTCCTCTGACTCTGTCTCTCTCTCTTTCTCTCACACACACACATAAATAGGAAGTAACTTAATACATTGGTCAGCTAACTGACAAACCCAACAATTTGCAATCCAGAGGCCAAAGTTCTTGGAGTAGCCAAACTAATTCCTTTTTTTTAAATCAATGATTTTTCTCATGTGTTCACCCATGGTCTTATTATTAGAATTTAAAAAAAATTAATGGTGTAATTGCTGGGAGCAAGTTTGGCTATGCAGCTAATCTGTACAGAGTAGATTAGTGACAGAGCTGTAGCATGAGAAAAGGAACCTTAGTAAGATGTGCAGAGATGGGAGGATCTTAGAGCCGACAGCGTGAGTGGAGAGATTACAAAAAGCAGACAAAAGAACTGAAGAGGCTAGCAGCTGGGGCTGCTCAGAGATTGCATACTATTGTGCATGATTCATACCCCTGAGGATAATCACAGAACTTCAGCAGAGTTTAATAACCTATGCTCAAGATGATGAAATGGACTCTTTCAGAATAAGTTAAATCTGATCAGTATATTCTGTTTAACAATGGAAGTGTACAACCTATTTTAAAAATCTGTCCATTAAAATAGTTAAAAATATGCCGGCACTTTTTGGAATAAGCTTTATTTCTTTTGGAAAATGCGCTTGGACAATATGCTTCAACATTCTCTTTGTTCAGTAATGCTGCTTAAGTGAGGAATTTTATATACCCATGAGCAGAGGCACCGCAAAAGGGCCACGGAGTCAGTACACTGTCAACTCCAGGGAGCGCTATCCATATAGACTTCAAGTTTAATCGTCCCTGGACTTGTGCAGTACTGCAGCTCTGACCACAGGGGTTGGGACTTTGTTTCTGTTTTGGTCACTGTTGTATCCCCATACTAGAACGGTACATGACACATGTTCTGGTACATGACACGTGTTGTTGTTAGCTGCCATGCACAATGGAACAAAAAGCTGCCCAGTCCTGTGTCATCTGCATGATGAACTGCGGATTGGACTGGTGTGATCCATGAGGTTTTCATTGGCTGATTTTCAGAAGTAGATTGCCAGGCCTTTCTTCCTAGTCCACCTTAGTCAGGAAGCTCAGCTGAAACCTGTTCAACATCACAGCAAGAGCCACTGACAGACAGGTGGTGGCTGCACGTGAGGTGCATTGGCCAGGAATCAAACATATTTAAAACAAAAAACAACCTGTTCCCAAAGAGTCAATTCCAACTCACGGCAACCCGATTGCTGTGAGAGTCTGACTCACAGTGACCTGATAGGACAGAGGAGAACTGCCCCAGAGGGTTTCCAAGGAGCAGCTGGTGGATTCCAGCTGTCAACCTGTTGGTTAGTAGCCGAGCTCTTAACCACTGCGCCACCAGGGCTCCAAGAAGCACATGGTAGGCACTAAATTTTTTTTAAATTAACTATGAATGAATGCATACATAACTAAACTTAAACTTCAACATTTAGAAACAAAATATTTGACTTTACAGAAAAACTCATATTGCATTTTAAATGCCCATTCATAAAATGAACAAAACTATATGCACATCCTGTTTAAATTAGAGCAGAATATTTGATGGAAGACTGTCAATGAGGAAAAGAGCTCAGAAAGCTTCAACATCAGTATGTCATGGAGGAAACGGCCAGGAGAGGTTTTTCCTTAAGTCACCTTCGCCTACCAGTGTCCATCCTTTCTTCTGTGGCTAAAAGTGAGGACTAGAGTAGCTTCCTGCATTCTCAGGATCCAGTCACGATACACTGCATGGACTAAGTTTACTCTTCTCAGTCTCTGTTCTTCAAACCGCAGTCTACAGCAAACTGACTCTGTGGTGTTATTGGATTCTCTCTGTTTAATATACTTTGTCATTTCTAGCTTAGTATCCTATATAGAGAACATTTAACCAGATGATAATGCTAATGATGCCAAGGCATTGAATTGGGAATCTGGAGAATAAAATTGTACATCTGGCTGACCCATTTACGCTAAGATAAATGGTATCATATTTGGACAAAAAATTTGCCTGACATGTTTTGTTTGTCTATGAGGTTATTTTTTTAAAACAATTTTAGAATCATTACACTATTATGGGTCAGGATTAATCATTAATATATCTACAATTTGGAATCCAATTTTTCCATACTTTATGCTGAATTACAGACTAGGAACCTTATTAAATAGTTTTAAAAATTAACTATTCTGCAACTTTAATTGTATTTGAAGCAGATTGGGATTCCAGCCAAACACGCTAGTTCACACAGTCACTAGCTGTGTGCATTCGCTTTCAAGATACGGTGAAGGGAATGGGGGAGGGAATTAAGAAAACAATTTTTTATGGTGTCTTGGAATTGTTATCTATTATAAAGTCAAAAATAGTTTTGAAAACCCTGTAAAGGATATGCTATTTATAGAAGCCACAGCCAGCTTGTCAGATGTAATGGTTTTCTCATATTGTTCATTAGTCTTTGTTCAGCAATAATCGCAGGTCCCCATAAATTCTAAATACCCATGGAACTTCATGGACTGAAATTATTCTGCAATTTAATGCCCAAGCATTAAAAATAGACAAAGTATTCAAGCATTTGTTTTCTTCTAATCAGTTGCAATGAAAATGTTTATGAATCCCAATCTTGAAAAACTATTTTAATATGATGACATATTTTAGAACACTTAAAAAAGCCATAACAGAATTGAATGGCATCCTTTATAGTGGAATCAACACTGGAACTTTACAAAACTCCGTATTTAGTTGCAAAACTTCACAAGATTATATTTAAGGTGCAAGTTGAAATCACCTTCCAGATGTCTCATTTATGGAATATGACTGGCTCATCCATGAGTCACCAACATGTCATTCTGCTTCAGCACTGAAGTTTCAGACAAACTAAGGAAATACCAGAGTCCTCCATTCTCCTGGGTCTTTCATTTTAGGATCCACTCATTGAGTACTGCCATTTGATGATGAAAGCCAGCATCTGAAGACCTACTATGCTTCTGATAGGGTCGGCATCTTAGTAACTGGCCCAAATCACTCTGGAATATTATACCTCAGTTAGGCTTCCTTCCATTTTTCATATCTTATTCATCAATCATGGCTTTCTTCATAACTTAGCAAGAGCCTCTAGAATGCTGTATATTGTTAAAACAATCTTACATTTCCTGAAAGAGACACTACGTATCCTAGAGTAAAGAAGTCTTTGGAGCAGTTATTTTTTTCTTGAATCAAGTTGTATACAAAAGACATACTCTTAACTTAATTATAAACATATGTTAAATATCTATAACATATAATTCCTTAAAATGATTTTGATTAATCAACTACTTTTATTGCATATGACAGCTTCAATTAAATGATGAAGAAAATTTGGCATTATCTGATAGAAGGCTGATGATAAAATGGAAGTATCATCTTGTGTCAAAAGCAGTTTAATTTGCTGGGGAACAATAGTATTTCTAATTCAGAAGTTATGATAAACAACTCAATAGATTTTTTTACAGTCTTCTGAAGATTCTTAATAGTAATTATTGATCACTATTGATCTTTCCATGGCTTTACAAACAAAGCCCCAAGCCCTCAGCATTGCATGAAATGATCTTCATATAGACTTTGGCCAGAAGGGTGCTTGCAATGGACTCAAAGCTTAGGGGCCTGATCGTATCACAAATTACGTTTAATAAATTCCCTAAAGAAGAACATGGGTACGTTAACGGAACAGCACAACCCATAACCATAAACATCACTCTCTTGACTAACACCCTTCAGGCCCCAGGAAAGTGCTTCTCTACATCTCTTGCTCTCTCATCAAAATCAAGGTGAGTATCTTCATTTTTGCAGTTCCTAGCAAACAGCAAGAGTTCTATATGTTTGTTATTGTTGTTACCGTTGCTTTTGTTATTCTTTATGTTAAGCCTGGCTATTCTCTCCTCAGTTCCCCACTACTCCATACTAGGTTAGCTAATCCTGTTACATGTTTCCATAGCATTCTGTAATCCAACACTGGTCATTTTTAACATTCATAAACTTGATTAATACTTGTCTCTCTGTGTATATCTTGTTCATTGCTGTACACCACTCACTCAATTAAACTGAATAAATGAATTAGTTTCCAGAGGGGAACTAAGAGGTGAGATTTTGAGAGAGATGTTGAGAATCTTCAATATAGAAGTATAGATGGAGATGATGGATAAAACGAAGGAATTTGTACAAGAAATAAGTAAAACTAAAGAAACATAAAACTTACTTAGATATATAAAAGAATGGTCATTTGAAACTTCTACTTAAATGCCCTAAAGGGGTCTTCATCTGAAAATTGTAGGGAATTGTTAAATTAAGGAATTTACCACCCTAACACTTTACTCCAATTCCATTAAAGATACTAAATTGCATTACATGAACTAACAGCTTTCTTCTCCCCAGGGCCAACATACCTTGTTTATATCTTCTTCAAGGCAAGAAATTTTCAGTGAAACCTCAACTAATTCCTCCTTTTGTCATCACCTAGTATATAAACTTGCTGCCCTTGTGTCAACCTTGATTCACGGCGACCCCGTGTGTGTCAGAGAACTGTGCTGGGTAGGGTTTTGATGGCTGATTTTTCAGAACTAGATTGGCAGGTCTTTCTTCCAAGTCATCTTTGAGTCTGCTTGAATCTGCAACATTTGGTTAGCAGCCCAAATATGTGTCTTAAGAACAAAATTATAATTGAAAAACTATAAATACTGCTTCTGTAAAGATGAAGTTTGATATAAAAATTATAATGGAGATTTAGGTTATTATTCTTATCCTTTTCAGGTCCCATATGGATATAGCATTCCTGTTGCTTTACTTGACATCATATCTTAACAGTACACCTCTCCTTGATAACATCATAGAGATATAACATCATATTAATAACAACTTGATATCAGGGAAAACAATTTAATTTCTTTGGATTGGTATTATCATTATTTTTTAATATCACCTATAGGAAGGATCGCATATTTCTGGCAACAGAATTTCTCTTTTTAGAAAATACTTTTCTGGGATCTGAAAAAAAATGTTGACACGTCTTCAGTGGAAAGACAAGTATATTTGTTAAATTTCAGTGAGATGACTCCTCTGTCTTTTATTCTTTATCCCCTAAATTTACAAAATATAAGGAACTTGTTTTTGAACTTTTCCCCCTCCCATTAAATTTAGCTATGATTGGCCAACTATATTAAAAATCAGGAGTTGGGTCTCCAGCTGCAAAGTTGACGTACTCTAGAACTGGCAAAATTCGTGGTAGAAGAGCAGGAAGGAAACAAACAACCTCAAGTGGAAATTACTTTAAGTCAGGTCTTCTAAAGCCAGCTAGGAGGCAAAACTGTCTTAGGGAGAAAGATGGGGCAGTTTGCTCCCATAAAGATTTACAGCCTTGGAAACCCTCTAGGGCAGTTCTACTCTGTCCTAAAGGGTCGCTATGAGTCGGAATCGACTTGACGGTAACAGATTTGGTTTTTGGTTTAATCAGCCTTAGTGAGTTGAAGCCCTGGTGGCGCAGTGGTTAAGAGCTCAGCTGCTAACCAAAAGGCTGGCAGTTCAAATCCACCAGCCACTCCTTGGAAACCCTATGGGGTAGTTCTAGTCTGCCCCATAGGGTTGGAATCGACTCTACAGCAACAGGTTTTTTTTTTTTTTTGGTTTAGTGAGTTGATAAGTCTACGAGTAATCAAGGAAAACACTGAAATGCAGGTAAAATAATTACATTACAAGAAACTCAATACTTTTATTTTTTTAAGTAGTCTTTTCTTTAGGAACTCATTATACTCAAGAAAATCACAAACTATATTAGAAAGCACTTTCATTTGAGTAAAAAATAATTTGAAAACACTCTATAAAGCACTAGAAGAGGTAGGCAAATTTAACTGCTTCAACACTACAACTACCTTTCCACCATCTGTGCTTCCAGATTTCCATGAAACATTCCAATGGCCAGATTTCCATGAAATATTCCAATGGCCAGATTTCCATGAAATACTCCAGTGAAATCATATAGAAACATTGCCGTGTAACTAACACACATAACATAACTCATGTATGTGACACAACTCATCTAAAAAGCAGTTGATACATTAAACAGCAGAGGAATTAAAATTTTAAACCATGTTAAAGGATGTGGTAGAAAAAAACATCTGGAAAAGAACAAGTTGGTTGAAATCGGTCTGCGTGGTTTCAGGAATAGAAGGTCATACTAAACTAATCTCCCAAAGAACTCTAAGGGTATTACTGCCAAAATAGACAAAGACAATTCAGGGATGTAATACATTTGGATTTTCAAGGATCACATGGAAAAGCCAGAGCTTAGCGTCAGTCTGGCAATGTGTAATCCTCTATTTTTAGCCTTTCCATTGTTTTCAAAGATGGCTATTTGACTTGTTTTAAAATAAATATGAATAGGCAGCAACATTTATCTTCATTTAGGATAGTTTATTGTGCCTACTATGTGCTGGAGTCCCTGGTGATGCAAATGGTTAACACCCATGGCTGCTCACCGTAAGGCTGGCAGTTCCAACACACCCAGCTGAGGTGATCTGCTTCTGTAAAGGTTACAGTCAAGAAAACCCTATGCAGCAGTTCTACCCTAAGACATGGGGTCACCATGAGTAGGAATTGACTCAATAGCCGGGTTTGGTTTTAGGCAGGTACTGAGATTAGAGAAACAAGCGCTGTGTCTCCAACCTTGGAGTCTAGTCTGAGAGAGACAACCACCTTGACAATACAACAGAGAGGCATTAATCCAGACTGGATTTTTTCCTGATCTTTTTGAGATGTTTAAGAACATCTGAATTTTTAAATTAAATATAAGGATAACCCTCATTCACATCAAATGGTGAAGAAATATATATGGAAGCACATGATTTTTTTTGAAGAAGCACTATGTAGAAACAGAAAAGAAATTAAGTAACAGAATCTTAAAATCTTATGTATATTCCTTCAGCTCTTTGTAAAGGAGCTTCATCTATCTTAAAGTAAGTTTAAACTCTATTGAATAAATGAATTATTTAGCTAGATTGGTCACTTCAATTATGACTTAAATCTAGCTACGTGTATCCTGTTTAATCATACAACTGGATAAACGTGTGGCTGTCAAGTCAAATCTGACTCACAGCAACAGAGTAGAACCACCTCATTCGGTTTCCAAGAAGCAGCTGGTGGGTTTGAACTGCCAACTTTTGGTTAGCAGCCGAGCTCTTAACCACTGCTCCACCAGAGCTCCATACATAGCTAGAATGAATCTCAGACAAATCTGGTTCAGAAATTCTTGAAGTGTGTTTCTGGAACACTAGAACTTAGTGGTACTAATAACTATTACACAAACAGAAAAATCTGTACATTCACATAGTCTAGAAATCAATGGATTAAATAAAGTTATGTGGTTCTTCTCTGGCAAGACTCCTCAGTGAATTTATTCTACAGACGTGCATACAAAAAGACAGCCGAGTTTGCAACATTTCCCAAATTTCTTTGACCATATAAAGTTTTTTCAAAGGACACGTCATGCGGTGTGCCCATTGGAAAACTCTTTGGAATTTTCCAAACTCCTTTATTGTACAAAGATATAATTAAGACTCAGCAGATTAAGTGATTTACACAGTCCATGTCAGTTGTAGTGAGCCAAGACTAAGAATCTAGCTTTTAGATTTTCATTCTAGCGCTCATTTTTTTTCTATATCAAAGTCTTCAATTTGTGTACACATATCCCTGGGAGCACATAAAGATTTTCCAGACATATGTAGACACAGATAGTTTTAAGGGAATCAAGTTCTAGAATTTTAACTTCCGTATACTCTGTTTCTTATAATTGATTTGCCTAAGAACAAGCCTGTGGTATGACCACAGGGGCACGATTGCTATCTCCTTTCCTACACCTCCTTCCAAAATAGCCCTTTTCCTACTTTACAAGAGAAGGGCATATTTCTCATCCATCTGGAGTATTAATAAGGTGCACAGCTCCCAGGTGCAAAGAGCTTCAGTGAGAAATACTGAAGGTGTGGTGCCTTATTTTAACTAAGTGAAAAACCCCTGGCAAGACAAACATACTTATATGTTTCCTTACCTACCAGTCTAGATATCTACCTATATACAAATTGGAATTCAGAACTGAGATGATTATTAAGGAAGCATATTAACAGGTTTATTGGATGAAGTCAGAAAAAAAATGTAAGTCTGATTTGACTGGTTGATAATAAAGACTGACTTTGTCAATAAGGTTTTACGGCCAAGTGTTTCATAAATTAAATAAGCTAAATATGCATGTCCAAAGCTTTGATGAAAATATATTTGTAATATACATACAATATGAAATAAAACTAGAAATTCCATCATTCACAGCTGTTTAACCTTACAATAGAAATATCAGTTATAAACTTCAAAATACGTGCTTGGGCATAAAATTTTTTCAAAGTTCTGTTGGGCAGTCAAACGATTAATTGAAGACCACTGTTCTATCATAAATTAGAAATGCATTAATTATTAATATTTGAGAAAATTAACAACGCAACAATATAAAAACGAGCAAAATAAACTAAAGAAAAATGGTTTAAAAGTTTTATCATATTTGCAAAATGTAAGAAAACATGTAATTAAAATATGTATTTTTTTCCTTCTTAAATAGCAGCGACAGTGATTGCCACACTTTCATGAAGAGAAAATCCCAAGTCTAAGTGAAGGAAAGTGACCACGGAGAATACACATGAACTATTTTTAGAGTTAAATGATATTTTTTCTAGAGAGCATTAGCTATTTTATCATGAATGTTCTTTTTATTTGGTACATAGGAGGAAGTCATTTACTTTTATGAAAAAGCAGTATGTTTTTAAGGAATTTGGCTTACATCGGTTAACCACAGGATTATGAATAGCAATATTAAACTAAGAGCTTGTTACTTCAGTTTACATAACATTGGTCTCATTAATGCACTAGTTATCAACACCCACCAAAAATTAACACATTAAAACTCTGACAGCATTAACCACTAATGTGCCATTGATTGTTAATTAACAATGAAATTACCTCTATAAATCATAATATTGCCAAATTGAACACATCGAAGCCCCCCCCAAAAAAAGCCCAAGAGAAAACTGTCATATTGCTTATAGATAAATCATTAACTTCAAATATAATAAAGGGTAAACGTTTATATAGTATTATGGTTCATCA
Organism: Trichechus manatus latirostris; assembly: GCF_000243295.1. Lineage (NCBI taxonomy): Eukaryota > Metazoa > Chordata > Mammalia > Sirenia > Trichechidae > Trichechus > Trichechus manatus. The sequence goes on along the minus strand of NW_004444035.1, from coordinate 8,757,923 downwards.
CTCACAGATGGTTACAAAGATGAGATTTCTGCCCTTCTTGCTCTCATTTTCACAAGAGCTAGGATTTTCTAACTCTTCCTAAACCCTTTGCAAATTTCTTTATCAGGTTATTGGACAGGATAATGGCCAATCATAATAAGAGTCCTGGAGAAGCAAAACAACAAAGGCAGCACAGTGCAGATCTGGGGATGTATCTGTTTAGATACTGAGCACAGTAGGAAACACAGGAGGCTCTAGTTAAGGCTATAATTGGGGGCAGGAGATCTTCAAGATCATTTGAGTCATAGCAATGCTTCTGTGTCTATGGCTTTGTGTGTGTGTGTGTGTGTGTGTGTGTGTGTTCTTTCAACTGAACTCTTTTTAATTGGTTTTTTTACTTGTATTTTTGAGGTAATCAAGTGAGTTGAAACACATCTAAAATACAACTGAGTTGGAAGATTCCTTCAACGAAAACTCAAGTCAACTGAATGATCAGGAAAGACAATCTTGAAGGGTCTCCAAGCATTTATAAAATCCAAGGTAATAATTTCTAATCTAGGCAATGACTGGGAGTAGAGATCCTAATGGAAATCATTAAGGGTCACTCAGCAAAGCATATGAACAATGGTTCTTCTGATTTCCCTTTTTTTTTTTAATTTTTATTTTTAATTTAAAGTTAGAATCATTACATGTTGGTGTTTCCTCAGAAGTTATTTTACCATATATTTGAACATTGATTTTTATTAACTTATACACTTTCTATTGTTTATCAGTAAACAAAATTTCCAGTATCTTTTTATAAAAATGACAAATATTTTGAAGATAGCAAACAGTTTGTATGTGAAACTGAAATAATGCATAGAGCTGGGTAAATTTCTCCAAGAGGATTTTACAAATGCCCATTCTAGATCCCTATCCAAATCTTCCTTAGTGAGGTTGGCAGTCTCAGACTTGGGGACCATAACATTTCTGGGAAATGAGATTATGAATGACAGAGAATGTCTATTATCTAACTTGCCTTTTCTTTCCTTCATTAGCGTAATTGCTACCCCTCCATTCTCTAATCATTTACTAATAATCATAGATGATTCCCCCAATATCCTGGTCTCTCAGTTCCTTGAACTTCTTTCTTCCAAGTAACTTGTCCTTCATCCTATCTGAAACACTCATTGTCATAGTCATATCCTCACCTCTGTCATTACCATAATAGGAAATCATATATATCTCAATTTCAAGCATCCTACTATCCCAGGACTTAAAGCATTTACTGATGAAGATCAAAGACCACAGCCTTCAGTATGGATTACACCTCAACATAAAGAAAACAAAAATCTTCACAACCGGACCAATGAGCAACATGATGATAAACAGAGAAAAGACTGAAGTTGTCAAGGGTTTCATTTTACTTGGATACATGATCAATGTCCACGGAAACAGCAGTCAAGAAATCAAAGAATGTATTGCATTGGGCAAATCTGCTGCAAAAAGAGCAACTTTAAAGTATTCGAAAGCAAAGAGGTCACTCTGAGGACTAAAGTGTGCCTGACCCAAGCCATAGTATTTTCAATTGTGTCATATGCATGTGAAAACTGGACAATGAATACAGAAGACCAAAGAAGAATTGGTGCCTTTGAATTATGGTGTTGGGAAGAATACTGAATATACCATGGACTTCCAGAAGAACGAACAAATCTTACAGAAGTATAGTCAGAAGACTCCTTAGAGGCAAGGATGGAGATACTTTGTCTCAAGTACTTTGGACACGTTATCAGGAGGGACCAGTTCATGGAGAAGGACATCACGCTTGGTGAAGTAGAGGGTCAGCAAAAGAGAAGAAGACCCTCAACGAGATGGATTGACACAGTGGCTGCAACAATGGGCTCAAGCATAGTAATGATCGTGAGGATGGCTCAGGACCAGGCAGTGTTTCCTTCTGTTGCTCACAGTGTCGCTACAAGTGGCAACTGACTTGACGGTGCCTAACAACAACTGTCCCATCACCATGTATCCTTTTAGCACAGTCCCTTAGTTCCCCAACTCTAACACTCCCTTGACCCCACTGACATCTAAAATCTTTTATTCCTATCACTATTTCAACGTCTCTTGTGGCCTTACTTTCCTTATTACCCAGTTAAAGGCCACAGTTAATCACAGTTTCTCCTTTGTAGACATCCTACAGGGTTGCTATGAGTCAGAATCCACTTGACGGCAAGGGGTTTTGATTTTTTCAGACATCTTTGATTCTCCTGTCCTTCGCTCACTTTATGGCAGCTTCATACTCTTCACTTGGCGAAACCCCATATACTCTGGTGAAATTCTGGTTAAATCTAACTCTTTGCTTAACCTGAACCTGTACAAAAGCACCTTGATGTGGCTGGAACAAAACACACATCCACGCTGACTGGTCTCTGTGTAAATTCACAATCATGAGTCTTGTGTGGCTCTGTAACATTGCCAGCATCAGCTTTCTCTAGTCCATTTAGTGTCTTCCTCTCCAAAAATGATTATATCATATTTCACTTCTCTCCTCAACCTTCTGCACATTTTTTTCCCATTTTCAGTCTCAGGTAATGATCTTATTTCCTATTTTACTGAGAAAATATACACAATTAGAAGAGAATTTCCACAAGCTTTCGCCACCACCCTCTACCTACCTACCAGATTTTCTTACGTATGTGCCACCTTCCTTCCAATGACTTTGATGAACCATCCATGCTCCTATTTGAGAAACCATTTTAATTCTCCTAGAATACAGATTTATGGGTCCACGGAGTTGGGGTGACCCACTTAGGCCATCTGCCATTAGGTGTCCTTTTGAACCTTGGGCCTTTAAGGAACTGTTTTCCTAAAATCTCCTTCAAGTCAAACAACAGCCTACTAAGCAGTTTAGCAAAGATTGCTTTGCCTTAGGCATTGGGTTCTTTTCGAGAACCATCTATGTGCAGCCAGTTTCGAGGGGCAGGAACCCCAGGATATGACTGGACAATGTACAGCATGTCCTTAGCGACTCTGTTTCTACAACGGACCAACCCTGGAACCTTGCAAGTGTCCTGATGCTGTCTCCTGAGAAATTAACACGACAAAGAGCTGTATCATCCATTTTCACTCTCCCCTCTTCCGAGCACCTGCCTGATACTTTCTGGGTTGCTGCTGCCCAATTTGAATCCTATCTACTCACAATAAATATAGTCTGTTACACTATTTTTGGTGTTTCTCTGTGCATTTAGGTTTTTGACATATGCAAGGCCAACTCCTCCCTGCATACACCATATCCCTTCCTCTTTCACCTGCTCAAGAATATCATTTCTGCCATTTTCTTTTTCTCTACAGCATTGTCGTATCTTCCCCTTTTACTGGACTTCTCATCAGCACACCCGCACCCATTGCCGTCGAGTCATAGCGACCCTATAGGACAGAGCAGAACTGCCTCCATAGAGTTTCCAAGGAGTTGCTGGTGGATTTGAACTGCCGAACTTTTGGTTAGCAGCCGAGCTCTTAACCACTGCCCCACCAGTGCTCCCATCAGCACACAAGCATACTGTATTTTCTCTTGTGTTAAAAATAATCCTCTTGACTCTAATGAAGCTATGTCTCTATTTTCTGTTCCACTTTCTAGCAAAGCTGTCAAAAGAGTTATCTACATACATGACCTCTATTTCCTCTCCTATTCTTTCCAAGTACCATCAGGTTTTGACCCCGTCACTTCCTCAAACTACTCTTGCCAAGGTCACCACTCTTGCCAATTTCCTCCACATTACTAAATCTGCAGGTTAACTCTCAGCCCTTATCTTCCTTGAAAGCATTTGTTATGATTGATCACTTCCTTCTCTTGTAAATACTCTCTTCACTTGGCTTCAGGACACCTTGTTTTCTTTGTATCTTCTTTGTTACTTCTTCCCAGTGTCCTTTGCTCATCACCCTCACATCTCCAATCACTTACATTGGAGTATCCCAGGGTTTCTTGTTTCTCTTCTCATCTATAGTCTCTCTCCTTGTGAGCTCCTCCAGTCTCATGATTTTAAATACAATTGATATGCTCATGCCTTCCAGATTTATATCACCATCCAGGATTTGCCCCTTGGTCTCCAGATATATATCTTGAAATATCTACTTGATACCTCTTCTTGGGTGTCTAAAAGGCATCTCGGGGTTAAAATGTCCAAACGTCAGTCTTCCTCTCCAAGTGCTTTTCTTGCAGTCTTTCTACATCCATTAATGGTAACTCGATTGTTTCCATTTCTCATCCTGGAATCTTCTCTTTCTCACATCCCATATCCCATCAAGAAATGTGTTAAACTCCAACATCAGAATGTCTCTAGCGTCTGCCATTTTTTAAAGTCTCCACTCTTGTGATTCTGTTTCAAGAACCATTATCTCTTACTTGGACTTTTGCATCTCTCTTGGTACTTCCACCCTTATTCTATCCCCACCGGTCCTCTCAGAGAGGTTACTGCCAGTGATATCCTGCCAAAATAAGGCAGGTTATGTCACTTTCTCCTCAAAATAGTCTACTGACTATTCATCTTACTGAGAGGAAAAGCTTATAACAGCTCGCATGGCCCTGTATGATTAGGTTCTCAGGAACTCTCTACTATTCACTTTCTCTTCCATTACTGTGCTCTTTAAACATGCCAGGCATGCTCTCAATGGAGGACATTGCTCTTGCTATTACATTGTTCCTCAGTAACTTCATAGCGTATTCCTTCATCTTCTCCAAGTCTTTGTTCACATTTCACTCTTTCAGAGACCTTCCCTCACTACTGTATTTAAAATTACATTACTCCTCAGAACTCCCTAACATTCTTGGCTGCTTTATTTTTCTCCATAGCACATACCACCGTTTAATGTAATTTACCTATTTATTTTATTACCTGTCTCCACACACTAGAAGATATGCCCCATGAGGACAGGTTTTCTTGAACTTTTGTTCACTGCAGTATTCAAACTAGGGAGGGGGAGAAACAAAACAAAAACGCTTGGTGATAGTACCAACTTCAGGATAGTGAGCACATTGGTGGCAGAATGGTGTGAAATAACATTGAATAAAATGGCAGGCCATTTTATAGGAGTATTTAGGATATGTGTTTTAGAGTGGAGCCCTGGTGGCACAGTGGTTAAAGAGTTCAGCTGCTAACCAAATGGTCAGCAGTTTGAATCCACTAGCCACTCCTTGGATGGGGCGGTTCCACTCTGTCCTAGCGGGTGGCTTTGAGTTCGAGCGACTCGACGACAATAGGTTTCTTTTTTATTGTCGTTGTTTTTCGTTTTAGTCCTAGAGTAGTGCTTCTCAGACTTCAAAGTGTATTATGAATCATTGAGGGATCTTGTTAAAATGCAAACGCAAATTCAACAGCTATGGAATGGGGCTACCGTTCTGCACTTCTAACACGCCCTGGTGTGATGCCTGTGCCACTGGTCCCACAGCACTCGTTGCAGGGTCCTAGGGTGTGGGTTGTCTCATTTGGCCGCACACTGAAATCACCTGGATAGCTGAGTCCAACCCCTAGAGGTGCTGATTTAATCAAGTCCATGGCAATGGGTTTGGTTGGGTTTTCTGGGTGCAGTCTGGCCACTGGTATTTTAAACAAGTGATTCTAACGTGAAGGCAAATTTGATAACCTCTGTAACAGGTCAAGGCCAGGTTCCTCCCTGGGACAGTCTCTTTGGAGGACCCCCACATAATGTCTACTTGACCTGCTGTCTCCATCTGACAGGCTTTGGGGCAGAAGCCACTGGGTCATTTGGATCATAATCTTGACACATGGCCTGGGCTAGCCACCACTGGACCTTGACAGGACAGCTCCTTCCTGAATGAGATCTGGCTGGTCGATTGCTTCAGGGGATCTGAATCACGATTATAAAAAAAAAAGAAAAAAATGCAGGAGTGGGGAAAAGCAATATGCCTATGTCTGAGGAGGAAGCTACCAGGGATGTGGCTGAGTTGCCAGGACTCTTGCTAGACTATTGAATTAGCTACCTAATCATTTAATTAGTTGATTATTTTTAACATTTGCTGGTGGTCTGCTACATGCAAGACACACAATTTAAAATGAACAGACAGATATTTCCCAGCCCTGGTGGGGCTTACTCTCTATCAGTTATGACAGACAGCCAGCAGCTTATTACCCACTTGTGCATTTATTTATTTTTACTATTTTACTGTGCTTTTGGTGAAAGTTTACAGCACAAATTAGTTTGTCATTCAAAAATTTATGCACAAACAGTTTTGTGACATTGGCTGTGCTTTTATTTTTAATGTGGTGACTGCCATATATATATATCGTAGGTACCGGGACCAGAAGTAATAGGGGTCTGAGAGAAAGGCTTGTCTGAAGAAGTGACAGTTATCTGAGACCTGAAGGATGAGCAGCAATTAGCTAGGAGAGCTGGCCAGGAGGCCAGGAGAGCTGCTGTTGAATTCTGAAAGTTAGTCTATTTCTCAGGGGAATGTCCAGCTGCTTAAACAATTTCCTCTCTTCTTACTTCCTCTAGTATTCATTCACGAAACCTTTATTGACTGTGGTAATCTGAATGTGTCACTGTTTTTTGCAATCTGAAAAATCCAACTGATGGAGTTAATGGCTTTAGACAAGACAGGATGATGGGAAGCAACACCAAGTGTGAACCAGGAGAGAGAGGGATGATCTTCATTCTGGTTTGCGCTTCATTCTGGTTGCAGTGTGGATAAATATTTGGAAAGGAGTTTGAGTGAAGCAAGGAAGAAAGTGAAGGATGTGGGAAGATGCTGGAGATTGGGCCATACTAGGGAATTTGGGAAGGAGCTGAAGCGAAACAGCCAGTTTGGAGAGTATTAAAAAAACAAAAACAAAAAAACTGATGTCATTGAGTCGATTCCGACTCACGGCCACTTCACGTGTGTTTATGTTAATTAAAGTTCATAGTTTATATAGGGCTATGACAATCACTACTGATTGTTCTTGAGTCCACTTTATCAAGACTTGCATTTTGATATCTCTATAAAATAGCAGTTGAGAGAAAAAAGAGGCTTAATCAGATAATATGGTATGAGGACAATATGATAAAGTATACCAAGTGGATCACATTTACCACTTCTTAGCTATACTGAGGATTAATTAACCTGTTGCTGTCGAGTCAATTCTGGCTCATGGTGACCCCATGTGTTACAGAGTAGAACTGCTCTATAGGATTTTCTTGGCTGTAATCTTTACAGATTCGTCTCATAGGGTTGCTGTGAGTTGGAATCAACTCAATGGCAATGAGTTTGGCTTGGTTTGGGAATCTTTACAGAAGCAGATCTCCAGGCCTGTGTTTTGCAGTACCACTGGGTGGGTTTGAACTGCCAACCTTTAGATTAGTAGTTGAGTGAAAACTGTTTTCGCCACCTAGGGACCTTACTCTGAAGATTAAAAACTCATTGCTGTCGAGTGGATTCCGACTCATAGCGACCCTGTAGGACAGAGCAAAACTGCCCCATAAGGCTTTCAAGGAGCGGCTGGTGGATTTGAACTGTGGACCTCTTGGTTAACAGCCAAGCTCTTAACCACAATGCTTTGAAGATTAGGTAGCCTAAATAATTTTGGTCCATTTGACGTCATTCTCTTCATCCTGGAAGAAGTTTCTTCTTGTCCCCAGTTCTTATTTGACACAGTGGAAAGACCTCCAGGTTTTTCTCTCCAGGTGGTCCCCAAATTACAAATTCTTGGCTCTCTGGGGGTGCAGTAATAAAAAGGGGACCAAAAAAAAAGAACACTTACAAACATAGTAGAAATTGTTTTAGACACATAGCTACAATTATTTGTACTTAAAGGATCTAACAAGTTTGGTGCACGGAATTTAGCTACAGAAAGGACAAGAAACAGCCTCTGCTAGCCAGAACAAAGGCTGACATTGTGAGATTTCAGCGGCATAATATATGGGCTTCAAATGAGAGTGCTGGTCAGTGTGATATAAAGGAAGTGCTTCATTAGCTATCACAGTGCATACCTCTCAGCCTTGTACCACATGGCAGCAGGCAGCGAGGCCATGGACACAAAGAATGAGCTATTCACTCAGGTTTCATAATCTTGCTCTGTTTCAGCCCCCTGGGTTGACAGCTTTCAAGTTAAGCATGGAAGGCTCTAAAGAAATAGTCTGACATTCTTCAATGATACAGTTTGTTTTTGGAAAATGGCTATCTAAAATAAGGAGATAAAATAAATTTAACCAGTGAGCTCAATTTATTACATTAGCTGTCTTTTCAGAGCATGGTGATATTTTTATGATTACTTTGAACACTTCAGTACAATAGTTTACAGAAAAACTGGCCTCAGATGAAATTATTTGCAATTTCTATGTCACTCGACCCTATGCAATCATATGAATATTCATTTACAGTGAAAGCTTACTTTGTAAGTAGAAGAATTACAGTAAAATGCTTTGTAAAGATACTGAGTAGTAGAAAAATAATCCTATATAGTAGTTTCCAGGAAAACCACTTTGAATTCCACTCTTTTTTTTTTCCATCTTCCGCGGCCACTCTCCCTCAAGAAAAACACAAAATACATATGGTAATTCAAATTCAAATTAATGGTAACATTCATGAATTTTTTTTACCATTCATGAATTTGTTTTATGTATCTTCTATGCTTTGAAGAGAAATATATGTAGGTTTTGATTTATATTAATTTCCTAGATTCCAAGGTCAGTCTTTAATAATATTGCCCAAAGGCTCAGAGATCTAGCCACATAAAATTGCATACTATTTTCTATTACTCTACTGAGAACTAGTCTGAATTTGAATTACTGTGAAGGGGAAATAAATAGGGCAATCATCTTCTGGGCCAGTGCTAGACAACTTAGATTATTAGTTAGTATCATAGAATTTTCAAGACAAAGTAACAAAAGGGATGATATAATTCAAAGTCAGATTGAAAATTATTTGTTGTGACAGATATCACCATTTTTGTCATTAAATATGTTGGAGATGTTTATTTCTAAAATGGCTGAATAATTTGTGAGCTACATTTGTTTTGAACTTCATCAGATACGCAAGGTAGACAGAGCTGTGAGAAATCAACTGTTTAATGTCTAAAAGCATTAAATATCCTGAAATATACCAATCAAAATATCTAACAGGAACTGTAAACAATTTTAACTGTGCTTATTTTCCAATCAGAACCATAGTTTCTTACTTAACACCCTGGATGTGAGCAGCCACTCTATAGACTGACCAGGCCAGTTTGTGATAGTGTCAAAGAACATAAGTTGCATTCACAAGGCCCCCACAGCCTTCCTTTATCTCAAACTAAAACAAAAAGAAAATGCTTTTTAACGAAGCACTTTTGTTACAGACCAATATCAATGTCAACATTACTTACTATAACCTAGCTCTATCACTGGTTGTCCTCGAGTCCACTCTGACTCATGGAAGCCCCATGGGTATCAGAGTAGAACTGTGCTCCATAGGGTTTTCAACGGCTAATGTTTTGAAAGTAAACCGCCAGGCCTTTCTTCTGCAGCACTTCTGGTTGGCCATGAACTTCTGCTAGCAGCCGAGTTTGTTAACTGCACCACCTGGGGACTCCAGGTGCACCTACAAAGCAATTCGTTCTCTCTTAAGTCCCTGTATTGACGTCTGCTCTGTTTCTCCCTTAGCAAATTCACTAGCTGTTTTTATATGAAAATCCCACTCCAGTGGCAAATTGTCAAATGAGCCTTTCTTCTCGTTTTCATAGAAGTACACAAAGGGTGGGGGGAAGTTTCCCATCTCTGATAATTTCTTTAACAAAAAAAATAACTGAGATTATGTTCATTTATCATAATTGCAAAAAAAAATATGTAGGTCAAAATTGGGACATTAGAAATTCTTGGCCTCAAACTTTGTGTTGCTAGCTTATATTACCACAATTATGTCTGTCTATAATTATTTGAAAATAATTAGATAAAATTCACATATCTAAATATTATTTTCAAATGAAAACCTACCACATATTCAGGATTCAATTTTATTTAAGGTTACGCTTTAAAAACACAAACTCGAATAAAGTAAGCCATTATCTGGATATATTTAAACAGCATAGATTACAAATTTATTAAAGATTTTTAATTGGGAAGCTTGTTCTGCAGTAATTTATGAATTTCTTCAATATATTTTCTTGCTATCTACCTATCAGAATTTTGCAGTAAAAGAATTCTAAAAGAAAATTTTGTGTCACGCACCTAATTTTGACTTCTTGTTTTTCTAAGCTCAAAAAGATTTCTACACTATTAGAAGCTCTAAACATGTTTTACAAATCACAGACAAATGGATGATACTCCCAACATATAAAATGCTCTTAAATGCTTTTAAGAATTCAGGTGAAAAAAAAAATTCTATAGAAAAATGGCAAAAGAAAATGAATAGACAATATACACACAAAAAATGCAAATGGTCCTTATACATACGAAATTATGTTAAAACTCATTCATAGTAAGACAAATTCAACTTCAAATTATCCTGAGATGCAGTTTCTCACCCATTAGGTGAGCAAAAAGCCATAAATTTGGTACATATTCTGTCAACCAGGTTCTCGGGAACAGGGACTCTCATGTATTGCTAGCATAAATGCAAAATGTACAATCCTATGGAGGGAAATTTGGAAATATGTAGAAAAATTACATATGCCTTTTGTCTTTGATCCAGCAATCCCACATCTAGGAACCTTCTTGAAGATATTCATCCGTAAACACAAACCAAATTTGTTTTCTTACAATAGCAAAATGTCCATCAAAATATGCAAAGAAACTATGGCACACTCCCACAACAGAGAGTGCGCAGCCCTAGACGGGAATAAAGACCTCTATGCTGATGTAGACTGATCTCCAGGATATATTTTTAAGAGAAAAAAAAGTATAACACAATGTGTAGAGTATGCTAATTTTATTGTAAGAAAAGCGAATCCAAATGCATATTGACTTATATTTTTAAAAAGAAACTTGAAAGGATAAATCAAAAAAAGCTTAAAAATTATTTATAGGGAGCTTAATGGGAGAAGGACTCTAAACTTCTCTGCCCGCCCCATTTTCTTCTTTTCTTCTTTTTTAAAATCATTTGTACTTTGAAGTTTATGGAGTAAAACAACCTTGAACACCATGTAAGCCGAATACTCTGAAAAGACCTTGTTTGGATCCTGATTCAAAAACTACTGCGAGAAGACATTTTTGAGACAAGAAGAGAAATGTGAACACTGAATAATTATAACATGATATTAAGGAATTATTATGTGTTAGATATAATAATCAAAATATGGTTATGTTTTTAAAAGGGCCTTACATATTAGAGATATATACTGAAGCTTTTACGGATAAAAAAATCCTACCTTGAATTTTTTAATACTTCAGTGGGGGTTAAACAAAGAGGGGGATTAGATAGCTCAAAAGTCTTTAAAATGTACATGCATTCTGGTCAACCAATTACAATTCCAGGAATTTACACTAAAGATACAGGTATGACTGTGTATAAGGGTTTAGCTATAGGAATGCTTATTCCCACAAATTTTAGGAGGAAAATAAAAGGAAATACCCTGTGGTTAAATAAATTTGTATTAGTTAAATCAAATAATGTAATTCAATTCAGCCTTTAAAATTATGTTGAAGACGACTTTTTATAAATTGCATATATATAAATATGCAAATATGCATATATATATGCACATTATAAAAAGTGTTCATATTACAAATTGATAAAAATAGTTTATAAAACTATAATTCAGTCTAGGTTTCTCCTTGAATAAAAAAAAAAATTATTCAAGGAAAAACATTAGAATGACATAGGTATTCCTTAATGTTTATAGTGGTTATCTTTGGGAGATCAGAAATCCTGTAATTTTTACTCAAAATCAGTATTTGTGGCTTTTCTTTATCTTTTTAAGTACGTACTTTTACACAACAGCTATTAAAGTAAAAGGCAGCTCTCAATAAGGCAATTAATCAATTTAAAAAATATAATAAAACTGAAGATAGAAAAAAGTAATAGAAATATTTAGATATTTTTGAAATTAAAAAAAAAGATAAAGAACAATCACTGCACTGTAAGTTGAAACCATTTTTTATCACAAGTGATGTAAGATTCTTTACTCCATGAAAATGGTTTCTCACAGGGAGACTCTTAACACATTCAACTTAGCCCCTTAGGGAAGAGCTAAATATTTCACTTTGCTTGGTTGTAAGAACCAAGCCTGGTGCTAATTGTGAAGATTATGTAAAGGATAGACTATTCTTGAAGGAGCTGTCAACTTAATTTCCCTCATCCATAAACTAGATTCCCTCCTGGTACTTGCAGCACTTACTGATGAAGATCAAAGACTGTAACCTTCAGTATGGATTACATCTCGACATAAAGAAAACAAAAATCCTCACAACCAGATCAATAAGCAACATCACGATAAACGGAGAAAAGACTGAAGTTGTCAAAGATTTCATTTGACTTGGATCCACAATCAATGCCCATGGAAGCAATAGTCAAGAAATAAAATGACATTGCATTGAGCAAATCTGCTGCAAAGACTTCTTGAAAGTGTTAAAAAGCAAAGATGTTACCCAGAAGATAAAAGTGTGAAAACTGGACAATGAATAAGGAAGATCAAAGAAGAATTGCTGCATTTGAATTATGATGTTGGTGAAGAATACTGAATATACTATGGACTGCCAGAAGAATGAATGAATCTGTTCCGGAATAAGAACCAGAATGCTTCTTAGAAGCGATGAGGACGAGACTTCCTCTTATGTACTTTGGACTTGTTATCGGGAGGGGCCAGTCCCTGGAGAAGGACATCATGCTTGGTAAAGTAGAGAGTCAGCGAAAAAGAGGAAGACCCTCCATGAAATAGACTGACACAGTGGGCTCAGACATAGCAACGATTGTGCAGAGGTGTAGGGAGAATAACGAGCGCTCAGGGGCAATCTCTAAGTTTTTGCCACTTCTCCCTCCCCACCCCCAAACCCAAGCAATCTTTAACCACAGTGAAATCTGTAAAGATTATATCTGATCCTAAGATGTGTCAAAATGCTTGTGATGTCTAGAGGAAAAGCTTGCCAGAGGAAATTGCCCAGTGAAAGAGATCTGGCAAGGGCTCTAAAATGTGCTGTCTGTGCCAGAGACTGAAAGACAGAAAGCCAGACTCCAGGAGGGAGTCCATCTGGGGGTCAAGACCTAGGCAAGACAGCCAGGAGAGGTTTGTGCAAGGATCATTAGCCCTGGATTTCGTCAGGACCCTGGAAAGAGACAGATTAACTGTGCCTTTGTGGAAAAGAATGAACACCCACTCAAGAGCCACTTGCACTCTGCCATTGACTACAGCAAAAGGATCAGGACAAAGTTAGGGGACTCTCAATACCAAGGACAATAATGTTTTTCCTTCTGCCAAAGTGTTATCTTGGGAAGGAGTAGGAGGAAGGAAGGAATACCTTCAATGTTGTGTTGTTGTTGTTAGGTGCCGTCGAATCACTTCCAACTCACAGCCACCTTGTGTACAACAGAACAAAATACTGCCTGGTCCTATGCCATCCTCACAGTCCTTGTTATGCTCGAGCCCACTGTTGCAGTCAATCCATCTCATTGAGGATCTTACTCTTTTTTGAAGACCCTCTACTTTACCAAGCATGATGTCCTTCTCCAGGAACTGATTCCTCCTGATAACATGTCCAAAGTATGTGAGACAATGTCTTGCCATCCGTGTTTCTAAGCAGCATTCTGGTTGTACTTCTTCCGAGACAAACTTGTTCATTCTTTTGGCAGTCTGTGGTATATTCAATATTCCTTGCCAACACCATAATTCAAAGCCATCGATTCTTCTTCGGACTTCCTTATTCATTGTCCATCATTTGCAAGCATATGAGACAACTGAAAACACCATGGCTTGGGTCAGGTACACCAGGTGACATCTTTGCTTTTCAACACTTTAAAGAGGTCTTTTGCAGCAGATTTGTCCAGTGCAATGCGCCATTTCATTTCTTGACTGCTGGCTTCCATAGGTGTTAACCGTGGATCCAAGTAAAATGAAATCCTTGGCAACTTCACTCTTCTCCGTTTATCATGATGTTGCTTATTGGTCCAGTTGTGAGGATTTTTGTTTTCTTTATGTTGAGGTGTAATCCATACTGAAGGCTGTGGTCTTTGATTGTTATCAGCAAGTGCTTCAAGTCCTCTTCACTTTCAACAAGCAAGGTTGTGTCATCTGCATAACACAGGTTGTTAATGAGTCTTCCTCCAATCCTGATGCCATGTTCTTCTTCATATAGTCCAGCTTCTCAGATTATTTGCTCAGTATACAGATTGAATAATTATGGTGAAAGGATACAACCCTGACACACACCTTTCCTGACTTTAAAACACGCAGTATCCCCTTGTTCTGTTCGAATGACTGCCTCTTGATCTATGTACAGGTTCCTCATGAGCACAATTAAGTGTTCTGCAATTCCCATTCTTTGCAATGTTAAACATAATTTGTTATGATCCACACAGTCAAATGCTTTTGTATAGTCAATAAAACACAGGTAAACATTTTTTCTGGTATTCTTTGCCTTCACCCAGGATCCATTTGACATCAGCGATGATATCCCTGGTTCTAGGTCCTATTCTCAATCTGGCTTGAAGTTCTGACAGTTCTCTGTTGATGTACTCCTGCAGCCACTTTTAAATTATCTTCAGCAAAATTTTACTTGTGTGTGATATTAATGATATTGTTCAATAATTTTTGCATTTGGTTGGATCACCTTTCTTGGGAATAAGCATATATATGGATCTCTTCCAGTCAGTTGGCCAGGTAGCTGTCTTCCAAATTTCTTGGCATAGACAAGTGAGCACTTGCAGCGATGCATCCGTTTGTTCAAACATCTTAGTTGGTATTCCACCAATTCCTGGAGTCTTGTTTTTTGCCAATGCCTTTGGTGCAGTTTGGATCTCTTCCTTCAGTACCGTTGGTTCCTGATCATATGCTACCTCTTGAAATGGTTGAACGGTGACCAAACATCTTCATTAGGAAGTTAAATTCAGCATTGAATGAATATTTGCACAAATGAGACTGTCTTATGTGGAAATGTCTAGGAT
This sequence comes from Trichechus manatus latirostris, assembly GCF_000243295.1. NCBI lineage: Eukaryota > Metazoa > Chordata > Mammalia > Sirenia > Trichechidae > Trichechus > Trichechus manatus. Next base: position 8,742,898 of record NW_004444035.1, on the reverse strand, counting down.
CCCATTAATTGGCTAGTTAATGGTTTTCCGTACCTACCAAATTGGGTGAGAACTTGTAAAAAAGATTATATTAATAACAAGAAATAAAATGCAATATTTTCTCTGCACACTTGAGTGTTGGTTGGATACTTCTGAAACAACTATTCCAAGATTCATTATTTTAGCTAAGTAATGAAGGAATAGTTCTATAACTAAGTTGTTGAGACACTGGGATGTTAATACTGACATCTCTGGCCATAAATGCTTTCTCTCTGTCAATTGCTTGACTTTCCTTTCCAGATAAAATCATGTTGTATCTCTTTCTCGCAACTTTTGATAAACTCTTCTCTCAGTACAGTGCACAGGAGGAGTGACTGTATCCACTGGTACAATATAAAAATATTTTGGTCACACCTCTCCATTTGCTATTCCCCTTTATGTATTTCAGGGATTTTTCTCACTTAAAAAAAATTAATGTAAGGCATCACACTTGTTCAAAGTTCTGTTAACAATCTCTATACAATATGGAATACATATTTTTGTCATATACTGCTTATACAATGGTTTGAAATGTTCTATTCACATAGGCATCACTAAGAATTCTCATATGCAAGGAAGATAGTAAGCAAACATTATCTTAATTTTACATATAGGAAACAGGTAACGGCAGTAGGACTTTGCGTAAAGTCATCTTTAAAATTTATTCTGTTACAGGCTTAGATTTGAAAGGTAAGGAGTACATAGTTTATATGAAGAGTAATCATTTCTGTTTGAAATAAAACTATGACCTGTCTTCATTCATCTTATTTGATAATGATAGTACTGTTGAGTTACTTCACTTCCTCAGATAACACACATATTAGAATGTTAAACAGTCCACTAGTTCATGGTGGTTACTATAAAGAAATTGTTAATTATAGGATCCCCCCCTCCCATATTTACCTGCTTCCAGGATAAAGTCATTTGGAAAAAAAATCAAGAGAAATATACAATGCAACTATTTAAATAAAACAAAAGTGGGCTGATTACCCAAGGTATTTAGTATATTAGAAGATATAAATATACTTTATTTGAAAGCAGCTCCATTGCTCAATGTTTGTAGAAAGAAAATGTGTTTAAAGCTCTTATTAAAATGAATTTATGTAAATATTCAGGGACAAGAGAGTGCTTTAAAATAAAAATGAAAACCTTGGGCTCTTGAGGTACTGGGAGTTACTTGCACAATCCACAAATTATCTGCTACCTCTTTTTAAAGACTATCATTGTGCAATAAAATATTAAAATATAATTCGGATTGAATAAATGAAGCTGGGTTGTCTTTCCTATCTTCAGTATGAAGCTGGCTCACATTCAAGGAATGCTTTTTGAATATTTCAGCCTTTTGACTCTTCTCCAATGTGAATCTTTTGGGAATAATATTAAATCTGCTTAGATACATCTGCTGAGATAAAACCACACACACACACACACACACACACACACACACACAGAAACTGAGCCCGTTTTATTGAAATTATCTCAGATATTCACTAAGTTATTCACTACGATCTAGACTCAGACATTTATTAAGACTTATAAAAAGTTAACGTTCAGAGTTAACATTTTATAATTTCTGAGAATAATTGTTTGTTAATAGTCTACCATGCTTTTTAAAAGAGCTCGTTAAAAAAGGACATATCATGGGTACCAGCCTAAATTTGGGGGTTCATTAATACAAAAGATTAGAGTTCCTTCAGCTGTTATTGCTTATTCTGCACAATCCATTGGACTTGTGTGAGGTAATATTTGTTTCTGTTTCCATACTCAATGACCTCATTCACTTAGCACGGATTTATTGAACACTTCCCATCTTGCAGGTTCTCCTAGTGAGTATAGGCCTATATGCCCAGGTATACGTATAAGCATATACCAGTCAGCAACACTGACATGGTTTCTACCTTCATAGAGCACCTTAGTTACATAGTGCTGCTATAACAGAAATACTACAGGTGGTGGCTTTAACAAACACAGAAATTTATTTTCTCACAGTTTATGAGGCTAGCAGTCCAAATTCAGGATGGTGGATCTAGGGGAAGGCTCTGGAGGAAGGTCCTTGTCTCTTCATTTTCTGGTTCCTTGGAGATCGCCATGTGTCTTGGCATCTATCTCACCCCATCTCTCCACTGCTACCTTGTTTAATCTCTTTTATAGTTCAAAAGAGATTGACTCAATGTATACCCTACAATTATCCTGCCTTATTAACGTACAAAGACAACCCATTCCCAAATGGGATTATAACCACAAGCATAAAGGTTAGGATTTACAACACATATTTTGGGGGACATAATTCAATCCATAACAGGGAGTTTTCAATCCAGTGTGGCAAGAGGAGACATTATCAGTTACTCATCAAACACAGTTGCAAACTATGAATAAAAGACTGTCAATTGGATCGAGGGGTGGGGGGTGGGGTAGGGAGAGTATGATGCTGGTCTTGAAGAAGAAGAACTTGGAATAGTAATTAATCATATAAAGAGTGAGCTGTTGTGTTGACGTGTCCATCAAAGGGAACTGTATGTACGAAATCCTTCAGGTGGGAAGAATCTCCGTGTTGGGAAAACTGCAAGGCCATTTGCAAGATGAGGCTGCAGACAGGTAGGAATCATGTCATTTAAGGATCTTATAAGATGGTTTCAGTATTTCCATTTTTATCCTAAGACAAGCAGGTGGCGTCCTTACCATACGACAGGCAGAAGTGTTTTTGCTTTTGCGTTTTGGCCAGCGTGGCTTTTATCTGTTTCCAGTGGGGCGCACTGAGGCGGGGCACCCACTGTCATCGTTCCCACCTAGCCCTCCTGGCCTCGCGCATGCGTACACCCGACTGGCCCCTGAGGTAGCGCCGTTTGCAACCCCTCTCTGAAGACCCTTGGTACACCGTTAGATTTTGTATTAAAATCACGGTGAAGAGGAAGAGGGGGGAACGGACCCACACCCGCCCTAAAAGGCGCAGGCGGGGTCCGCACTTGGGGAGAGGGTTGGAGGTGGGAGTGGGAGGAGGACGCCGCGTGTGAGGGAGGTAGGGAGCGACGCACGGCAGTAACGCAAAGCAGTGACGCACGACAGCGTCGCAGTTGCGCACGGTCGCACCGCGTTGCCAGGGCTGCGGGGAACGGTGTCACCTGGAGGATGGTCCTGAGCTGTTGGAAACACGACCTCCTCTGTGGGCTCAGCCCCGACTAGTTCCAAGGCCAATCTTGACGAAGGCCAAGCGGGGGAGGAGCGGAGTGTGGTGCACAGTGATAATCAGCCGCCCGGAATGCCTGGGGATTCCAAAGAAGCGTGAGTAGAATCAGCACCGACGGACATCAGTGCAATGACAGCCTTTTCGGGGGAGCCCTCCGAGTCCTTGGCTGATGAGGTGGAGAGTTCAGATTCGTTCAGTTCCTCTGGGGGGCGGCAGCCCTGGCCCCATGCATCTGGGAGCAAACCCGAGAGTGGAAAGCAGACTACAAGCTGGGAACATCAAGAGAAACCATCTGAGCTGTCAGATTTTAAAAATAATGAAAATAAATTTAGTAGGAAATGGATCAACCACCTCATGGGCAAGGAAACTAACTCTGGACGGTACCAACCAGATACTGAACTTCAAAAAGAAATCAGTCGGGTATCAGACAAAGAATTGAATGCTCTGCAGTCTTTTTGCAACGTTAAGATAAGCCTGATGCATGGCAGACTGAACTATAAGGAGGTGAAGAGCAGCAGAGGTAAAAAGATGCAGCTTGGACCGGATGCAGAGGATCCAGCCATAGATGCATGGAAATGTGCTGCTCCTGATGAGCTTTCCAACAGAATCTACTTAAAAAACACGAGGGCCACACTACAACAGGTGTTAGCAGCTAAGCAACACGTTTCTCCACAGTGTCACCACTGTAACAGTAAAAGAGCAGAACTCGCCCAGTCTGCCTTCCTGGAACAAAAGAAGACTTTACTGGAATCACTTCTTCTCCAACAGAAAATAGATGAGCATCTTCACACCAAAGATTTTCTCACTTTTATTGGAGAAGCACACAAGAGCCTTCCCAGGCTTTCAGATGACCCCAGACTGATCTGGAAAAGACTGACTGAGAAAACTCAGATCAGATACTCCGGCTTTGAAAAGGCAGATACAGAGCAGAAGATGTAGCAGGATGGAAATAGCACTTGGCGTAGTCACCTTTTTGGCTAGCACTTTTCAAGCCACTGAACTCTGACTGGACAAGATAGTGTTCACAAATGATGATGTGTCCTATAGATACGGGTCCTCTTATGTATTTGAATAAGTCCCACCATTTCTAGAGGCACTTTGGAAACTAACTTACGACTTTACTTTGTTTCCTTTACAGACTGGAGGACTAAGAACTTTACAGCCAGTATGTTTTTCATATTATAGAGGACAACTTGGTAGTTGGAATAGTTAGAAAGCTTTTGCAACAATCCAGGAGAGAGATGGTAGTTTGGACTGGGGTGTTGACAGTACACACAAAAAAAGTAGAGATGTAAGAGATAACTAGGAGGTAGTAACTGATAGTCCTTGGTGATGAAATGGATATGAGGATTTAATAAAAGGTAAATGTCAGTAATGCTACTAGGTTTCTTACTTGTGCACCTGGATGAATTTCATTAAGACAGGAGCATTGGAAGAGGAACATGATTGATGGCACTGACCGTGAGAGTGATTATTTGGACATGGTCAGCTTACACGGTTGTTATGAGTCAGAATTGATGGCGCCCAACCACAACGACACATCTGAGGTGTATTTGAGACATCCACATGGAGAAGTTGAGGAAACATTTGGTTATTTTTCTTTCTGTCTGGAGGAGAGCTGTAGCCTAGAGATTTGAAATAAAAGGGCAAGAGGAATTTTTGGCTTATAGTTGGAAGTTGACGCTGTAGGTGTGGTGAGCTCTTGTGGAAGTGAGTGATTGAGAAGGGCTAGGCTCAACTCCTGAGGAACTCTCACAGTTAACAGGCTGGGTGGAGGAGAAAAAGCCAGCAATGGTGGCTGAGAAGAAATGATTATAGAAGGATAAAGGAAATAGGGACTGTAGTGTCACAGAGGAGCCCTGGTGGCACAGTGGTTAAGAGCTTGGCTGCTAACCAACAGGTTGGCAGTTTGAGTCTACCAGCTGCTCCGTGGAAACCCTGTGGGGCAGTTCTACCCTATCCTGTAGGGTTGCTATGAGTCAGAATCAGCTCAACAGCAATGGTTTTTTTTATTTTTTGGTTTTTAGTGTCACAGACGCTAAGGAAGAAGAATATTTCAAGAAGGATGGGTTGTTAAACCACATCAGTGCAACTGAGAGGTCACTTAAGATGGTGTAGTCATATGTTGAGCACTGCTGACCTTAGCAACAACCGATTCACTTGCAGGTTTTGGGCAAAGTTGACTGACGAATAAATGCTTTAAGATGTCAAGCAGATGAGTGTAGGCTACTCCTTGAAAAGTTTAGCTGTGGTGAGGGAGAGAGAACAAACTAGAGGTAGATGTAGATTTGAGGGAAGAATGCTTGGAAAAATTCTCTGGAAAGCCATTTTGGTCTTGGAGATTTTTTGAAACTATCTCCTGTTCATCCTAATTTCCATTCTGATTAACAGTATCATCCCCTGAAGAATACCATGGTATTTTAAAAAGTCAGTTATTTAGGAAAATACTAGAAAGCATTCTGAGAAATCATATTTATGATTTTCTCTATAAAAATCTAAAATCCTAGAATTAGTAGCATTACCTAGAGTCATTTTTCTACATGTCTAACACCTAAACTACCTGAGCAACAAATTTATTTGCAGAGAATCCCCATAAAACAGTCTATTACATTCCAGTATTACTCTTCGAGTTGTTTTTTGACATTGAATTGATTCTGATTCAGCAACTTCTTAGGACAGAGTAGAGCTACCCGGTAGGGTTTCTTAGGCTGTAATCTTTATGGGAGCAGATTGCCAAGTCTTTTCTCTTGTGGGGCTGCTGGTGAATTCCAGCCACCTCCTGACCTTTTGGTTAGCAGCTGAGCACTTAACCACTGCACCACCAGGGCTCCTTTGTTTGGAAACTATTGTGTTGTTATGTGCCTTTGAGTCCATTTCGACTCACAGCAACCCAACAGGACAGAGTAGAACTGCCCCATAGGGATTCCTAGGCTATAATCTTTACTGGAGCAGATCATGAGGTCTTCTCTCCTTCGAAGCAGCTGGTGGATTCAAACAGCTGACCTTTCAGTTAGCAGCTGAGTGCTTAACCACTGCATGACAGGGCTCCTTCTCTTTGAGTAAAGACCTTTATGTATAAAAATTCTCATTCATCCTGTAAAATGTAGAATATTTCTTAATCATTCCTAAATAAAATGGAAACCAAATCATTACTATTTTCATAATAACTGTTTATTTGAAGTTCCACATTATGTCATGCTGTATCTTTGGCAACTCAGTATCTTCACGTTTTGCATAATCAGAATTCTGAATAAAATTTCATTTAAGATCTATCTCTTCATTAAAGGTTGTGCTCCACGCTTTCTGTCAACCAAGCTAGAAATCTTAGAGTCATCTTTATTCCTCCCTCTCCTTCAGGGGCCTGGTGGTGCAGTAGTTAAGAGCTTGGCTGCTAACCAAAAGGTTGGCAGTTCAAATCTACCAGTTGCTCCTTGGAAACCCTATGGGGCAGTTCTTCCCTGTCCTATAGGGTCACTAGGAGTTGGAATCAACTCAACCACAATGGGTTTGGTTTTTGGCCTCCTCCTCCTCCTCCCGTTTCTCCTCCTCTTCTTCCTCTTCCTCTTTCTCCTCCTCCTCCGTCTCACCGCCCTCAGCTTCCTATTTTTTAACAAGACCACCAGGTCCTTCCTCTTCAGTATCTTCTGGCCGTGACATCTTACTTCCATCCCATCACTGCTCTCATCATCTCTGCCCTCTCACACCTTTTCTCTCCTCTGCAGTCCATTCTCCATACCGTTGCCAGAATTATTTTTCTGACACACAAGTCTGTTCAATAAATTCCCTTTATGTAAAACAAAACAAAAACCTCAGTGGTTTATCAGTGCTACAGAAATGGTTCAAACTATTTAATGCCACTGGTGTTCTTTTGTATCTAGCCTAAATTTAGCTTTCTACTCTCATCTTCTGTCATCCCCCCCACCCCAAGTCAGAATCATCTTGAGGGCAACAGGTATATTCAGACTGAGGAGCACTGGAGTGGCTCCAGTGATCTGTGATCAGCTGCCAACCTAAAGGCTGACTGTTTGAACCCACCCAGGGGCTCCACTGAAGAAAGACCTGGTGATCTGCTCTGTGAAGATTACAGCCAAGAAACCATACGGAGCAGTTCTACTCTGTGTCACATGGCGTTACCATGAGTCAGAATCCATTGGACAGCAATAGTTTTCTGTTTATTTGTTTTTGTTTTTAATATTCAGACCACACTAGAAGACTTGAAATTCTCAGAGTCCTCTGGATCTTTTTCACCATTACGGTTTACATGTACACATTTGTCTGACTCAGATTCTCTTAACTGCCTTTTCCAGCTGGTGACTCTTAAACCAGCCTAAAATCTCCCCTTCTTTGCCCCTACCCCATAACCCTTAAACACCGCCTGATCAGAATTAAAGGCTGTAGCCTGTATGTTCTTATGGCATTAATACAATTTTATACTATAGCACCGTGTCTTTCTTAATGTGCTTTTCACTCTTCCTTGATTGCCAGCGACCTAAGAGGAGAGACTATTTTATAACCAAAGTGCTCGGCACCGTGCCTGGCACATGATGGTGTACAATAAGTTTCATGGATGAAAAAATACGTGCTTCCAAACAATGGGATTTACAATAGCTTTTGCACCAAAAGAAGAAAATAAGCTGCTAGCATACTATTATCTGTCAGTGTTTTGCCTTTGTGTAGCTGTTTTCTGTAATTTTTATCCCTTCCTAGGTTGGATTTCCTTTAAGCATATATGTGTATATATATATATATATTTTTTTTTCTTAGTGGTAAATTAGGGCAAAGGTTTTTGGTAAGACATCTTTCCAGTAAATATACAGCTAATTAATACAGTATTCATTTTTAAGAATTAAAAGACAGTTCTACGTGAGTCACATGTTCAGAAAGAAGAAGTGCATTTGAATTGTTAATTTAAAAAATCATTAATGACTTTCTGAAATTTTGAAATGAGTTGAAAGTCCTTGATGCTCAAGCTTGAAAAGGTTTTTTTGCCTTTGAATAAATTCAAAAGGAATAAATAACCTTACTGCAAACTTTTTATGGTTGCATCCAAGATAGTTCAGCTGAAATGAAAAAGCCCATCAGATCAGCTGCTAAGAAACCACATATTTCCCCAATGCACTAAAAATGTACCTGGCAACTTGGTACACAATTATTTAAATATGTAATTTGTGTAACTGTAATAAACAAATTGTGCAAATATGCAGTTCTTTAGATTACATTTTTTCATCTAGATTTTCTATCAAATAAAATAAAATTCTGCATCCAGAAGCAAATCTATACATTTAACAAACATAATGAAACCTTTGAAACAGAAGTAAATGATGTGCCAGAATAAGACAAAGGAAAGTTCAGTCCTTGACATCTGAGTCATTTAAATTCCAATCTCAGAACTGTTTAGGAATGTTTGGGAGCTCTGAATACCTCCAATTTTAATCATGTTGGTTTATTTCATGATGATGCCTAATATAGTAACTTGGCTGGTCTGCAGTAACAGAGCTAAACAGGTTGCAGAGAAGCAGGGATTATGGCTCTGTGTCGGTGTGGGTTTTCCCCCAATTCAGTCTGGAACTGACAGATAAAAAATACATGCAAAAATAGCTAATCTGATAAACAGAATATGAAAGATAGTTTCACTTCTGTTCTCAACTGATAATGCCCTTTGGAATAGAGAATTAAGATGGTTTTGCAATTTGCAGCAGACTCAAATTACACTGAAAATTGCTTCTAAAAATTCTTTTTCATAATGGCTTAAATAATCCTAAGATCTAGTTTTTATGAACCCACTGTTTGTTGAGGTATTGACTGAGGTTTAGGAGAGAGTATGCTGCAGCCATCCCACCTTCAGATATTGAGACTGATGATGCCACACACACTCAGAGGGTCTGAAAAGGGGTATTACTCTCATAGTGAGCTTTTGGAGCAGAGCAGGGAAGATCCCCAAGCACCTTCAGAAATGACTTGAGAATGAGGACAGAAGACTGACTTGGCTTTTACTGTAATTAAGGAGTGGGGCTGACTTAAGGATTTCCACAGGGGCAACTTAGGACCATCATGAGTCATCCAGAGACTCCAGGAAGCATGAGAAGAGGCTGCAGAAGCCCCTGCAGTGAAGGGTTCTCTAGGGGGGAGGCGTGGGCAGGAAAGCACTGTCCGGAGTGCCTGTTGAAGTAAATTTTAGAGCTTTTTGTTGGAGGGGTCCCCATTCAAAGTGGGCCAGTTGATGAGTAACAGCATAACAGTCCTAAGTAAAATTTGTAAATGAGGAATATGTTGCCTCAAGATCCCAAAAACGTCTAAGATATGTTAGGCTTATTTTATCATTGTGGATTCTGAGTGGATCAACTACTGTTTCCCGATGGTGTCAGAGATCAGAGGCCCTCAGCTGACCAAATAATTTTTAGGAATTTCTCTGAGGTGGCAGGGCCCTCTCCGGTGGGTAGGGCAATGCTCATACTCTCTCTACCAACTCCTTCATGAGTATTTGTAAATCTTGAGTTCGTCAAATGAATCTCCTCAGAGGAGAAGGATGTCAAATCTGTGCTCCCACAATAAGTTGGATGTGGTTAAGATCTTGCCTAAAAAGATTGTGTGCAGTGGTAGGGATGCTGAAGTACCCTGTGTGTAGCTGGGTAAAGGCATACTGTGTTTCTTTAAGATGAAGGCAAACTGTGGCTGAGAGGCTGTTGAAATAGGCAGTAAATAGAACATATTAGCAAAATCTAGGAATGCAAAGTATTTACCAGTTGCTGCTTGGATAAATAATTTCAGTAACATTGGGTTTGGGGGCCTCTGTGGGTGGGACCACAGCATTAAGGTTGCTATAATCCACATGAGGCAACATTTATTCTTTCTAGGTTAAAGAACAGGCCATCTTGGGCTGTTAAATGGAGAAGAAACAGGGATAATCACCCCTTTTCTGAATGGGTCTTGTCTAACGGGTTTCAACCCTTGAAGATCCTGTTTTATTTTATATTAGGCTACATTAACTATTTTAAACATGGGGATGAGGAGTTCATGGAGTACCAATTGGTCAAGTCCATTTTGTGTGGCAAACACTTAATCTAATTTTAATTTATTTCTCACTGGGTCACAGTGTCCATGTCCTCTACAGGATACTTTAGGGCAGTGGATTCTATGGCTACAAGGAATTTAGACAAGGCAATTATCCCAATGGTAAGGTGATTCCTACATCTTTGTTCTCTATTTTATAGTCAAGAACTCACCTAAAATTATATGGATAAATTACTTAAATGTGATGGTTTTTCCCAGGTATAACTGTTAATTTGAGACCTTAAGGCCACGAAGGTTTGCGAACTGGTACATCTCACTAGATGATGAATTACTTGAGAGCCCACGTTTTAGAGGTGCAAGAGGAAATCAGCACCTTTGTATCGTAAGTTATTTCAGCACATTTTGGACTTCCAGTTGGGTCAAACTGTGACTTCTGTTTTAGTTTTTTGTTTTTCTCTCCCTGTATTTAGATTTGTTTTTTGTTTTTGCTTTTAGTGGCTACTGGATATACTTTGAGGAGGGTAGGAGTCCTCTCCACCCTGCTCATATTTATAAATTTCTTCCTTTGGAGTGTCTCAAACCAGTATCATCAGGGTTAGAGAGCTCCACCACAGCAATGGGTGCTTTATTCGGTTTAAGAACCCCAGACTTAAGTCAGGCTTAAGTTAACCCTTTGCACTAGCAGTACCATGGATGCTTTTCCCCATAACTCTACAGATCACAATCTTTCTTTACCAACAGTGCAACACAGGCAGAGGATGGACCTCCGCATGACACGTGGTAACTGCTACACAGGAGTAAACACCCAGTGGGCCCATGTATAGCACAACATATTAGTGCTTCCCCTGAGAACTCTACAGAATGAGGGCCAATGCCTGCTTGAGACACAAAACCAATAGTCACAGAGTAAGAAGTGCTCCCCTGAGCCCTAGCATCAGTCACGGCTTATACTGGCACTGAGACACACAATGCCTTCTGAAACACACAGATAGATCTCTGACAAGTCACACAACCCAGGGCCACTTTAAAAAAGGCCCCAATCCATACTCCCATATGCCAATTATTGAAACTTTTGATTTAGGTTAGTTAAATCTATAACAGAAGCTTGGTAGGACTCAGAAAAGGTAGCACAGTGCAGCAAAGTTCTAAGAGCAAGCTTGCCAGAAGAAAGAACACAACTCAAAGTGTAACCTTGCCAGCAAGCAGCAGAATGAGTTAGCAACCAAAGTAAGAGTGTGAGGTTGGGGTGAGGGTTCCTGTTTGCAGACGGTTTGAACTTCCTACCAGTACTAATGAAGGGAGAACCTGGGCTTTCTTAACAGCTTGCCCAGACATGGACAGAAGACAGAGTGGTGGGGTTTGAAAGCTGTCAGCAGTCAAACACCAAAAATGAAGTCAGACTGTTTATTAAGTAGTATTTACTAATACACAGCTCTTTCTTCATCCTTCACCTCTAGTTCTAGCCCATGATTTCTCTCTGCTAACCACACATTTTTCTCCTTAAGCGCCCTTTTGTTCAGTGTTAGTGAACTTCAACTTTCTGTATATTTAAGAAATCATTTAGAAGGAGAAAACTGAACTACTTGTTTCCAAACAGGGATCTCAAAGTTGTTGTTACCTGCCATCAAAGTGGCTGTGACTCATGGCGACCTTATATACAACAGAATGAAACACTGCTTGGTCCTGCACCATCTACATGACTATTGGTACATTTGAGTCCATTGATGCTGCTGTTGTATCAATCCATCTCAGTGAGGATGTTCCTCATCTTCACTGACCTTCTATTTTACTTTACCAAACATGACAGCCTCTCTAAAACAGAACTCTAGATATTTACCCTTAAGCCCATTTCAGTGAATGGCACTCCTATCCATCCATTTGATCAAGGCCACAATCTTGGTATCAGCTTCGCTGCTTTTCTCTCTCTGATGTTCCACATCACTACAGAAGCTAGCCCTCTATTTTCTTCCTCCAACATTGGTCTAATCCAACCCATTCGTGTGTCTTCATATCCACTGTTGCCCACCCCAATCCAAGCTTAAACTATTACATCACATGTCTAACTGGTTTTGCTATTTCCATTCATCACCCTATGATCCAGTATACAGAATGGCGGCAGGGTAACCATTGAAAGACGTGAATCATATCATTGGGCTGAAATTATTCAATAGGTTACCATAGAATAAAATTTACACTCTTTACCACGGACTACAAAAAAACAAATCTATTGCCATTGAATCGATTCTGATCCATAGCGACCCTACAGATGATGGACTACAAGGTCCTATATATTTTGACCTCTTCCTATTTGTCTCGCCTCCTCCTCTTCCTATTTGTTTGCATCTTTGTCTTCCTATATAAAAATAGATTTATTGTATTTACAATTTGAAGTCCATCCAACAGTCACCTAGCACAATTTTTTGTGCATTTAAAAATAAAGAAGTGAGTGTGCATGCTTGTTTGTGAGAGACGGGAAGGAGGAAAGCTGTGTAAGTTCTAGTCTCACCGCGTCGCTGGGAGAGAAGGGTTTGAGAGAAAACCATCCACTCTGTTGAAATCAACTCCTTGGCAATGGGTTTTGTTTGTCTGTTTACTCTCTGTAGAGAATGATTTTCCCTTAAATGCAGCAATGTTTCCATAGCCTCTGGAGGTAAACATGCAGAGCTCTAGGGCAAGGGTGGGGCAAGGGAGGAGGACCACTAGTAAAAAAGAAGGCGCACCTATTCACATAATAATCTGAATGTGGAACACAAGGGCAAAACCTGAGGGCAGCAGTTTACCGGTGGCTCCAAGAGTCAGAATATGATAATGCATACTCCTGGAGAGATTTCTCTTCCTAAAATGAGGTGGTGATGAGAAAAAAAACAAAAGAAATATTTCTGTAACCTTACTCTGAAAAAAAACAACCCACACTCTATAAATGTTTAATATTTTCATATCATAGTACTGACCACACGAATCACAAAATATTTATTCTTTATTGAAAAAAAAGAAAAATATTGCACCTTTCTGTTAGACAATCAGTGACTCTGAGGTTGGCTGGTTCCCTGAGGCTGTATGACAAAATATCACATTGTGTGTCCTTGGTATTGCCAGAACAGTTCCTCTCTGGCCAGGCGCCTGAGAAGCCTGCTCTTGGAAGGGCTGGTTGGCTGATTGGATGAACATGTGCTGGGTGGTGTCCTGACCAACAATCATCTGTGGGCCATCTGAACTGCTGCTGTTCTAGTTGAACTTTTTTCTGTGTGTTCTGTTGGATATTGACAGCAAGTGTCTTGATTTGTTCCTGCACCACCTGGGTGCCTGATATAGGCTAGGACAAGCAGATCTGCAGGATCTGCAGGATCTTTCCTGTGCTGGTGCTGATCTGCAGCATCACCTGCATGGCCTGTTCAGCACTGCTCTAGGCCTGATGGGCTTGGTCCTGTGGCTGGATCTGGAAAATATGACCCACTGATCTTAACCAACCTGCAACTTCCCAGGTGTGTTCTGGCCCTTTTGAGCCACATTTTGATGATCTGCCTGAGTTGGATGGTGGTAAGGGAGCTGCTGGTCTGCTGGTCTTGCTACTGTCCTTGGACCTGGACAGAAGCATGCTATTGAGCCAAGGTGAAATCATACTGGATGCCCCAGCAGGAGGCCCAGACTGTGCAGCTCCTCCTGATGCAGTGGTGCTTTCAATCATCTCTTTGAATAGTATCAATAAGAAAATCAAGAAGATCAAATGTTGTAGTTGCTACGGTGATACCATTCCTCTGCAGAACTTGGCACTGTATAGATGCTGAGATAAAATATGGGCCACTTTGCAAATAGCACAGGAGCTCCTCGCTGCTCAACTTCACATCCTCATATAGTTTCAATAGCAGAGTCAGTGGGAGCCTCTGTAGCCCACTGGACTTTTCCCCTGATCTGAGGCCAGTGCTAAGGACTTTGCTGGACATCACTGCTACTAGTACCACCGACTCCTCCTTCTGCTCAGGAGTCAGGGAGGAGGAGCCACACTGGCACCTCTGGGGTGCTGGGCAATGTGGAGGCCAGGTTAGGGCAGAGGGTGGGGAGCACAGCGTGCTTGGACACACAAGGAGGAGTTGGACAGTCTCTTATCTCTTCTTGTTTCTCTCACTTTGCTCCTGGTACACAGTCTTTTGTTGTTTTACAAAGCCGTAGAGATTTCCTGCCCCTTTTATAATTAATTGCTTTTCTCTGGCTTCTTCTCCGTATTTAAACATCATCCCAAATACTGTCAAATCAGGGACCTTCTGACCACCTACATAAATCAATGCCTTCACACCAGTTACTTCCCAACATATGTCCATGGTTATTTCCCTCAAAGGACTTCTAATCATCTAAAATAATCTATTTTTTTTTGTTTAATTTTTAAATTATCTTTCTCATTTCTTTACCCCAATGACATCTCCTTGAAACTGGGACCCTATATGAATTCCTTGGATTATCTTCATAATTTGGGACAATTAAAAATGGAGCAACATCATAGAAAGAAAATCTGTCCTGTGAGGAGGCAGAAGTCATGCTTTATGGATACGAACTGGGTTTAGAACCACTGTTTTAGGGGTAAGGCTTGAGGCATAAAGGCCAATTTGGACAATTTGGAGACAGTTTTAGTAATCAAGGAAAGAGACAGTAAGTCTGTGAAACATGCCATTAGCAGTAAGGAAGAGGAAGAAACAGATTGTTTCTAGAAACAGAAAGTGAATCAGCAGGACTTGACGATTGATGGGGCAGGCTAGGGTTGTGAAGAGTTAAAGATGACTCCTTTGTTCTCAAGTATACAGTTGTCCATCAGTATCCGAGGGGGACTGGTTCCAGGACCCCCGCGGATACCAAAATCCTTAGATGCTCAAGTCCCTTATATACAATGAGGTAGTATTTGCATATAAACTACGCACATCCTCCCGCATACTTTAGATCATCTCTAGGTGACTTATAATACCTAATACAATGTAAATGTTACGTAAATAGATGTTATGCTGTATTGTTTGAACGATGACAAGAAAAAGTCTTTTTTTTTCCCCCAAATATTTTCCATCCACGGTTGGTTTAATCAGAGTATGCGGAACCCACAGATATGGAGGGCTGACTGTACACTGGTGTCACCAGCAGATATTAAAGATAAAAATAAGCTTTTTTCTCTTGGGAGAGAACATAATAACTCAGTTTTGGCTAGATTAAGGTTGTTTTTTTTAAATTGCATTTTTTTGATTTTGAGATCATTGTAATTCATGGGCAATTATGAGAAATAACACGGAGAGATTCCATGTGTTCTTTACCTAGTTTCCCTCAGTGGTAACATGTTGCAGAACGATCAGTATCACAACCAGGCTGGTGACGTTGATACAGTGGAGATACGGAGAAGTTCCATTACCAGAAGGGATGGAGTGAGACTGAAGCGCCTTTAGCAAGTGTTCCAACGAGACTTGTAAAGGTGGCGTCTTGTAAGTGCTCCTTTTCTGGTTCAGAACATGCCAAGGTACCAGAAATCCACCAAAACTAAGTAATATCCCCACACTTCAGTCACCTCAATATACTAATACATGGAGGAATTAAGAATAGGATCTTACGCAGTGCATGGTCAGTAGGGAGTTGGACATACATGTAGCTCACCATTCTGCCCGCTGAATGAGACTACTGAGGAAACTGTTTACACCCTACACGCGTGCACGCACGCACACCACAAGCAAGCATGTGCACAAGATGCTACTTTTATTAGAAGAGACAAAATTTTATGAGTGGCCGCCCTATGAATCCCTCGTATTTGAAGAGAGGGACGATTCTGTCTTTTAAAGGGTGTGCTTTCATTTTAACCACAGCCAAAAAAGAGAGAGATTAAAAACAGCTGGAACATATGTCTATTTTCACCTCCTCCATCTGGAACTTTGTTTTTGGATATCACAGACATTTTCCAAACAAACCTCTGTTGAACAAAATGATAAATGTGGAACAGACATGCATGCTTTTCTTTTTTTTGTTGGAAGAGCTTTACAGTATCCATAGAACTGGTGTATTTTGCAAACATAAAACTAAACCTTTAAAAAGCACAAATAGTTTCCTTTCGTCAGGTGATGTGACATATACTTTACATCTGAAATTGGACAATGTTGTTAACTACAAGGCTGGCTCTTTATTTAGTGGGTCCTACCTACCTGGGAAGTAAACGCTAAGTCTTTCACTGTGTGTTGACATACAAATAGAGCGCTTGCTGCTGCTGTTATCAGTTGTCACTGAGCTGAGGCCGACTTACGACAACCTCCTGTGTGCAGAGTGGGGTTTTCAAGGCTGTGACTTTTAGGAAACTAAAACAATGTGCTAGCCAATCCTTCAAATTTCTGTCAGTAATTTACGCTCAGATTCATCCTTTTCCTTAAATTTCCCCACTGAAACTTTCTCACCTTATGCCCTGATTACTACAGTAACTTCTTCACTCTTTCCCTGACCGCAGTAAGCTCTTATTCCAATACATCCTATAAATAAAAACCCAAACCCGTTACTGTCAACTCGATTCCAACTCATAGCAACTCCATTAAGACAGAGTAGAACTGCCCCATAGGATTTTCAAGGAGCGGCTGGTGAATTCAAACTGCCAATCTTTGGTTAGCAGCTGTAGCTCTTAACCACTACACCACCAGGGCTTCACATCCTATAATAATTCCAGATTAATCTTTCAAAACACTGCTTTGATAATATCATTCCCATTGTATAAAGACTAAAATCCAAAATCCGTGACCTTTACTATGTAGATCCAACAGGCGTTGAGAACACAGGTTTTTAAAGGCAGATAGTTTTTTATTCAAATTCCACTTCTGCCAATTACAAGTACAGTTTACCAGGGTTCATTATCCTAGTTCAACTGATGAGTTTTCAGGGCCCAAAATTAGGTAAAAATGGAAGAAAAATGGAAAGAGATTGAGGGTAATAGAACGGACAAAACTTGGTGCCCAATTAATTAGAGAAAATGCATTAGGCTCCTGGGTGAATTACCTGAGAAAGAAGATCCAGGAGAGAGAGCGAGGAGAAAAATCATTATTTTGAGTTTAGTGTAGGACATCTGGAGCCCTGGTGGCACAGTGGTTAAGAGCTTGGCTGCTAACCAAAAGATGGGCAATTTGAATCTACCAGCTGCTCCCTGGAAACCCTGTGGGGAAGTTCTACTGTGTCCTGTAGAGTCGCTGTGAGTCAGAGTTAATTCGACGGCAACACGTTTCAGGTTGTGGTAGGATATCTAGATGAATATACTCATTTCCACAGTGGTCAAGAACCAGGGAATGAGAGTAGAGGCAACAACTAAAAAAAAAAACAAAAAACGGAGGCATCAGAAAATTGTAATTACCATGTTTATCCAACATAAGACCATTAAATATCTATTCGATTTCACTACTATAATAGACACATATATGTGTATGAATATATGTGTGTGTGTATGTATATATGTGTATGTGTATATATATATATATACACACACACACACACATGCATGCACACACACACCCCTCCCCCCACACACACATATATACATAGGCCCGGGTATATAGTATACTTTAAAATTCCAATTTTACTGGATGATGAAACAATAAAATTAAAGTGTTGTCCATAAAAATGGCAGAAAAAAGTATAAAACAAAAGTTCAAATACAAATTTGGGTACCATTTACCTTGAACTTTCAGCTCAATATAAGTTGATTCAGAAATTATGGCAGCCTATCTCAGCAGCTGTTTTCACAAAGACTAGATCCAACAACTTGGGACACATTGTTAAGAAGTAGTTGTTAGACGAGGAGAACTAAAGGGTCTGCGAGAGCTCACGGCTACTCTTTTGCTCTAGATTAAAAAACAGACAGACAAACTTGTTGCTGTCCAGTCCATTCTGACTCATAGCGACCCAGTAAGACAGAGTGGAACTGTCCCACAGGGTTTCCAAAGAGTAGCTGGACCTTTTGGTTAGCAGTCATGGCTCTTAACCACTGCGTCACATTAGGCAAGTTCATTTGTTTCATGACTGAGTACATACTTTTGGGATAAGTGAGGAGAGGGTCACTTGCCTAACAAGCAAGATTTCCACAGGGCAGTTAACAGGTGACAGATGGAGTCATATTGCCCTCACATTCCTATAAGAGAAGATATTTTTCACAGTTCTGGACCATATCCACTCAACATAAAACAGAATCTGGTAACAATTCTGGGCCGCTAGTGCGCAGTCAGAAGTTAAATACCAAAGCCAGTTCTTGCCAAGTTTTTCTTCGTGTTTTAACCACATGGTCTATAGTCTCCATTAAGCTATCCCTCATCTGTCTAAACAACAGGCTGTTGTCAACTTAGAAAACTTAACCGTTCTTATCCCAGACATGCTCATGCATGCTTATTTGAAGTTAGAATAGAATAAAGATTTTTGCATTTTGTAGAATCACAGAAAATGCTCATAGAATAACAAAAACACACAATTAGCCAAATCTTGCCAAGAACGTTTGGGAAGAACCAAAGAAGTGAAATTCACTCTTAGAACAATCAGAGAAAAATGATTCTCCGTTTCTTCTGTGAAGATTTTTGCAAACATTTCTGACATCTTTGAGAAATGGCCCTTTGTGAACTTCAGGTGCCCTTGGACTTGTGTTGAGCCAACTTTGCCCTGCAGAATCCATCAGAAACTCAGATATTGGATATTGCAGAATTTCATTTAATTTGCACTTATTTAGTGAGCCTGGGGATTTTTTCATGCTATTTAGCTACCGCAGGTTTCTTATGTTTTGGTTTGTTCTCGGCATCCTATTTTCCAAGATCTATATGGGATGATTTTTTTCTTTTTCTTGTAGATTTTGGGAGCATTTCCTGTACCAGTGGTGTCAGTCATCTTTGTTTCTCCTGATGTTATGTGAATATGTTTGTCCATTTTAAAGAATCTTAAATAAAATGTGAGTGATAAAGGGGAAACAGCTAAAAATGAGGATAAAAGGCCTACACGCATTGTAATCTAAATTGTAAAAATATATGTATGAACCTAGTATTTTGGGGAAAAAAGTAAAATGCACGAAAAATAAATAAAAAATTGACTCGATGGCACCCAGCAACAACAACATAATACGTATTACTCTAATGTTCTTCCTTGTACATCTATGTGCCTTTCAAAATCTCAACAATGAACATGTATTTTCTTAAATATTTATGAACAACTTAACAAAATTTGGGAGAAAGATACCAAATATGTTCTTAAAATTATGATTATTTCACTTTCTTTTCCCTTCTCAGTTTGTTTTCCCTATGTATCTGCTGTGAAATACATGTCATGTCACCTGATCAAAGGAAACTCTATTTGTGCTGTTTAAAGGTTTAGTTTTATGTTTGAAAAATACACCAATGCTTTGAATATTACAAAGCTCTTATTTTTATTTCAAATTTCCAAATACAAAAGTAACTTTTGAGACACTGAAAGATATATCTTATTTATGTTTATTAACACTTAAGAAACGGCCAGAATACTCCTTACAAGTGAGGATGGCAACGCTTTGTCTCATGTACTTTGAACATGTTATCAGGATTGACCAGTCCATGGAGAAGGACATCATGCTTGGTAAAGCAGAGGGTCAACAAAAAATAGGAAAACCCTTGATGAGATGGATTGACACAGTGGCTGCAACAATGAGCTCAAGCATAATGATTGCGAGGATAGCACAGGACTGGGTGGTGTTTTGTTCTGTTGTACGTAGGGTTGCCATGAGTTGGAACTGACTCGAAGGCACATAACAATAACAACAACGCCACTTTCTATAATGGCTTCAATCTGTATATACAGTGTCAAGGAAATTTCTCATTTGTAACCCCTCAACATCTTTTAGTATCTTTCGTATATTCTAGTAATTTTTTTCATGATGAGTTCTGCCTTTCCAAGACAGAAGCCAGAACACACACACCAAGTCTCTTTTGCAGGTATGGCACAAATACGTTACATAGGTTCCTAGGGTAGAATTCGCAGCAGGAGATTTGGGTTCAGAAATGAGCAGAATGAGGAGCCAGCAACATGGTGGTGGGGGCAGCAAGTGGTGGAGGCAATGGTGGGTATCTAGTCCGGAGCATCATCGGTGCAGGGTGGAGGTGGCTTGTGGTGGGGGCAGCTAGTGGTGGAGGCAATGGTGGGTATCTACTCCGGAGCATCATTGGTGCAGGGTGGAGGTGTCTAGTGGGTTTTTGCTAGAAAATCCCTCATGCTGTGGTTGGGCAAAGGTTTTGGCTACTTAGTTGCAGAATTTTGCTTTCTGACGTTCCAAAAGATTCTTTGAGTAATTCTGTGGGGCAGAAGGCTTGTATTTACTGACTTCTAGAATGTCTTTTGAAATTGTTTAAATATTCTGCTTCCGTCTCCTATTTTTTTCTACTGGGATATTTATGGCTTTTTATTGAACTGTGAGAACGTCTTATGCATCAATGGCATAAACTTTGTTATACTGCCTTTTTTTGTACCCAAAATTGATCTTTTTTTACTTATATTTCTATATCTCCCTCATTTTTTAGCCAAACCTATCAATCTTTTAATGTACTATATAACTCACTTTTTTTTGCTTTAATGTTTTTGTCCACCCAAAATCTAATAAGCATTAAACTATATCCTCATTATTTTTATGAAATTTTTTTTTTAATGTTCTGTACTTTAATCTATCTGGAATGTATTTTGTTAACTGAAGGGACATTTGTTGACACTATGGTGCAAGTCCTGATTAGCCATTCTGGCTGCCTAAGATTCTTCCCATTGAGCGGATACCTCTCATTCGGTAACAGAGTCCTACCCTTAAGAGGGGCATTGGGAAGTGTTCAGAGGAGGGTGCTATTGCCTGAGCGAACCACTTCTTTTTAGCGCACTTTTGTGAGCCTTAGAATTGTTTTAGTAGCTAAGCAATGCTTAATCGATGTTAACCAGGTTTGGCCACATTAACTTCCCAACTATTCCACCTGAACCTGTTGCTTATAATTAATTCCAGAAACCGTATTGAGTCATATTCTTTTTTTTTTTTTTTTAAGAATGCTTTCACCTTTATTTCTTTTGATATACTTGTGATACAGACATTTCACACATAACAAGGCTAAGTGGCCTGCGCATGTTTTGTGTAAGCCAGAGGCAGGACCAAAGCTAAGACAGCATCTAGCCACCAAAACTTATGACTGAGAAGGCTTGTAGGGAATTCACCATCACCTTTGTGGGAGAAATGACTCCAGGGGGATTCGAGTCAATTCTTGAAATAAGGTTATACTCTCCTGGCTTCTCAGCCTCCTCCCCATCGTCGCCCCCCCCCCCCCCGCCCCGAGCATTTCTCTTTTCTTTCTGTTGAAGGGATTTCGCTTCAGTAAGCAGCTAAGCTCTCATGGTCTGGGGTAGTAAAGTCCTTCACATTTCTTCTGACTCTGTACTGCAATACTCCCCACCTCACCCTGCCTAATCAGTGCCCACCTCACCCTGCCTAATCAGTGTCCCAGTTGAATCTGAATTTAATAACAGCCATCATCAATTTTGTTAGCAGCAGGCCAAGAGGAGCTGTTTTGGAGAGGGTATCTGGCATCCTAATTCCAAATGCCTGGATCCCCTAGTCTCTTTATCAGCACAGTACCTCTAGGAGCATCAGAGAATTTAACTGCGTCAATTCAGTCGGGGGCAAGTGATAGCCATTAGTTCTGTCCATCAAATATTTCCAGTTCTCCTCCTATGCACATGGTAAGATTGCAACTCTTTGCTCCCCCAAAGCTGGGTGTGACCGTCTGTTTTGTGGTGGCCAGTGAAATGCTGAGTGGAAGTGCTGTATGTCATTTCTGGGTGGAAGCTTCAGTGTCGGCTCACTATTCTCAATTCTGATTCAGCAACCTGCCAATCTTGGATAGTGGCTCCTTGTCAGCCCGGATCCTGGAGACAGGCCAATGTGTAACTTGAATGAGAAATAAACCTTTGTTATTTTAAGTCACTCAGCTTAAGAGGCTGTCTGTTATCACAGTATAAGGGAGCATCTCCTGACTCATACAGAATTAATACCTTAAAGTAGGCCACTATGGTAACAGTGATTTGAAGACAGATTTTACAAAAGAAGATATATTATGATTAGTTACACTCAGAACTGATGCAGTAAAAATTCAACAGGAAACCTGTTCTCCGAATCCCTGGGGGCTGACTGTGGTGTGGGCAAAAACTTTCACCCACAGGAGTGTGCTCATAACTGTTACATCGTTGTTCAGGGGGGGAAAATCGGAATACTGGTAACAAAACGCAGGCTGAGAAAATACTTATGTAAGGATCCCCTCGCCATGTGACAACAATAAAACTTGAATCAAAATAGATGGGAAACTCAAATATAAGACTGTCTGATTTAAACAAATCACCCTCATAACCCTCTGAAGTACAGGTCTCTTTTATTGATTTTACCTGAAACAATATAAGGCCTTTCAACTTGGCATTCTAGCTCCGTGATTAGTTTAGAAGAGTTTTTCTTTAATTGTTGCTTCTCTGACAATTACTTTGAATTATTTTATAGAAACAGTCTAATTTCTAGGTTCTATCACCATCTCTGTCCTCCCATTTTATCAGATTCTCTCACGTTACTTTCATCTGTTTGCCTTCCTTTCTCTGGATTCCAAGAGGGCTTCCCAGGTCTGTGCTTCCCATCAATGCTTCAGTTTTCTGCCTGACGAGTCTTCTCTTCCTGCCTACTACCCCCATTTAAACTGTGCCTTTTACATTCCCTTTCCTTCTATGCCCCGTGCAGGAGCGCAGTGACGGTAAAAAGCCCAGGAGCAATCTCTAAATTGCGCCCCTTCCCCAATTTCCAGGTAAACAGACGTTGATAGCAGCCAACATGTCAGCAGAAATGCCTTGCCCCCTCTTGTCTGACTACCTCAGTCAGACATCTTTCATATTTGTGGCGCCTCCAAATGCCATTAGGCGCCTCATCTGGCGCCCCCTGGACTTGCGCCGGGGGTGGGGGGGCAAGTTCCTACCCTGCCCCCCCCACTCCTCTGGCCCAGGGTCTTTTCTGATCACTAGTCTGACCACCTTTAGAATACATACTTGCAATACAGAGACTGCTGCTGAGGGCTTTCAAACAAGTCAGCAGCAATGACCTAATTTCAGATTGCTTCTGTTTATTTATTTTAATTTCATACAAAATTAACAATTTATTTCCTCATTCCGTTCAATCAATCTTGTAAATTGTGTGAACTACTCTCAGATTCAACAACTGATTGACTCTAAATCTTTGACTCCTATCTTATTGTGTGATTTCACGTATTTTTGAACAGACATCTTTATTTTGAGTGGAAAAAAAAAATGGGACAGTCTGAGTCACAGACTGATAGACAGGTCACTTTTCTCTTCAGACCCCTAGATAATCTGAAAGGAATGACTTAAGATCGTTTCTGAAAATGTACTCGTTGTTTTGCCACACTCACGGAGCAGTAAGATCACTAAGGAAGAAAGTACTGAGCTCTGTCGGCCCCCTTCCCTAATCACAGGCACATTTAGTCATTTTTTAAAAATAATTTCCAATAAAAAAAATCACAAGGATGGTCTTTTTGAAAGAGAGTAGTGTTCCAGCTGTCAGGTGGCAATCCTCCTGACAGATTTATTATAAATGTGTTCATTTTCATGAAAGTATATTAGATACCATATCAACACCAGTGACTGTAGGATCTGTTAAGATGTTATCTTTCAGTATCTCAAAAGTTACTTTTGTATTTGGAATTTTGAATAAAAAGGAATTCAAGAAGATCCCTACTTTCAGCATTTTGAATACACTGGAGATCAATATCCAATGAATGTTAAAACTTATCTTTAATCTTGAGGTCTTCAATGGTATTTTACAATCATTAAAGAAGCAATTAAAAAAAAACAGACATATACACAGAATTTGTTGAACAGCTTTGATTCTTTTTGACTCTTTTTAAAGAAATCTGAGTAAAGGATAGGCTGGTAACTACTAGAGATACATATGCAAACAGAAATACAATCTCAAGAAGGGAAAATTTGCTAATGGTGAAAATATGTATCGTTAACACGGTGCCAAAAATTGCCTGTGGTTTATTGTATTACAATATCTTAAAGAAGATTTTTAAATAGAACAGCACATTTTTGTTTCCTATAATCTCAGAAATGTTTTATTAACCGAGATAAAATGTCTGCAATAAATCTTGTGAGAAACTTACGGCAACTGCACGTTGGCTCCCTGGCATCTTAATTTCTAAATATCACCCAAAACAAAAACAGAACAAATCCATTGCTGTAGTATCAATTCCAACACATAGTGACCCTATAGGACAGAGCAGAATTGTCCCAGAGGGTTTCCAAGAAGCAGCTGGTAGATTAGAAGTGCAGACTTTTTGGTTAGCAGCTGAGCTCTTAACCACTATGCCACAAAAATTATCTAGAAAAAAATAAGGTATTAAGAAGTCTCTTCCATTTATATATGCAATCATACAAAAGCTGGGCAATGGAAAAAGAAGAAAGAAGAATTGCTGTACTTGAACTATGGTGTTAACCAAAACTACGGAATATACCGTGGACTGCCAGAAGAACGAACAAATCAGTCTCAGAAGAAATACAACCAGAATGCTCCCTAGAAGCGAGGATGGCGAGACTTGCTGGCTTACTTTGGACACATCATCAGAAAGGCCAACTGCTATAAAAAGATAACATGTTGGGTAGAGGGTCAGTGAAAAGGAGGGAAACTCTCAATGAGATGGACTGACACAATAGCAAAGACACCTAACCACAACAGTGTGTATGTATCTTCTAGAAACATATGAGTTTATTAATTTCCTGAATTAAACACATTTTAATGTACTACATTAAATGCTCCACTTTGGATATGTCCGTTGAAAATGAAAATGTTAAAAATCATATGGACAGAACTAACATGCTAAATAAATGAACTCCGATAGTATCGCGTTTTACAGTAAATTACTGGGTTGCTGCCTCTGCACACAACTTTGTTCTTTGTAGGGAAGAGAAGATGTTATGAACCTCTCAAATGTGGTGGCGTCCTATTTCATCACCTTGTCCTCTGGATGTAACAGGAAGGCGGGGCTGGAGACAGTTTAAGGAAAGAGATGCTGGCTCATGACCCAGGGAAGAAACAGCCTTCAGCCTTCAGCATCTGTTAATTCACATTCCGCCATAGAGGTTCTGAGGAACTTTCCCAACTCTGTGTCAGTATCTTGATAATTAGAGTCCTAGAGTTCTTTCTTAGATGTAATCGAGAACTGTCTGGAAATGATAACTCTTTAACTCCTTACCAGGTTAGCGGAGAAGCTGTACTGGGATTTTCAGGAGTACTTGTGTTTGTTTGAAGATGAGCTTGTGAACTGGAAAAAGGGGGCAGGAAGGACAAAGAGGATGCTTACTGGGAAAGATACACGAGAGTTATCCAAATGAAAGTTTACTTGCTTTATAAATTTTCCAAGGAACATCCAGGCTTCTCCCGGCTTTACATTAAAAATAATCACGTGTAAACACCTCACACAAACAATGGTTGTGCTGAGAAGTTGAAGCACAAGAAGTTCTTCTTACAAAATACTTTTGTCATATCCAATGTCTTGGTGATGTAAATCTTCAGAAAGGTTATTGTTTTAGATCATAAAACTGTTCTATAGTGTTGTATGCTCATGTACCCAGTGTGGTGGAGGGATAGAGAGCAGAAGAATGCTTTTAGAATGCTGAACTTTAAATTCTTGTGATATACATATACTCTTCTTTTTTTCAATGTTCAGTGGTTTGAAGGAGATTTTGAGATAATGATGGCATTTTGGAATAATGATGCCATCTTGGTCCTCAAAAAAAGTCCAACAAGGACAAGGAAAACACAACTTTTTCTTTTCTCTACTTCGAAATGCTAAACCCTAAGCTAGATGAATGACATAAGAAGTGACTGGGCCATCTACTTTGTCTCTCTCATTTCTTAGGACAATTACTTCTCCAATTTTTGTTGAGACTGCTAGTTTTGGCTACTTAAGTGAGTTTTAATACCATGTTAAAATTTGTCTAAAACACCATCCCATTTTGGGGCTGTACTTCCCAGATATTGATAACATTGGATATTTTACTATTTTGAGCTAAATAAAAATATAAACTTACATTTTACACAGCTACAATAGGACAATGATGATACTGTGTTTCGCACTGATGTGTGTGTGTGTGTGTGTGTGTGTGTGTGTGTGTGTGTGTGTGTGTGTACCATGGAGAAAAAGCTTGAATGGGATTGCCCTATGCACCACATTGAGAGGTTTTGGGAGCATTTATGCACATCAGGCTATAGAGAATGATATTCTGCTATGTGAAATGTGTATATATTTAATGAAGATAAATTGATTGAAAGTCAGCATCTTGCTCTCTTGAATATCACCATTAAAAATACATTTCATAACTACACAGGACTGAGGAAAAATAATCCTTTATAGATACATACTGATCTATTTTTAATTCGAATGTCTGCATGAGGATTTGAAATTATATTATATATAGACTAAGATACCCACAACACAACCAAAGTTAGCTGTCTTTGGAATGCAGACTTGCGTAAATTATTAGGATGTAAGAAGTTTACACAGAAAAAGAAAAGAGGTATCTAATTTTACTTTACCACTAATAGTGATCTGCACATTGTCTAAATAAGCCCCACCAAGCATCACTTTCCTCATTCAATAAAGCTTATTTTCTAGAGTTTTTGGATTTTTATTTCAGATTTTTAAGTATAATTAGAACTGTTAAAATGTCAAAGTAAAAAAAAAAAAATGACAGGAGTATAGAAAAGAAAGTGAAATTGAACATTTCCTATCCTTTAGTTCATTCTGCTCACTGTTGTAAATACAGAGGACAGCATTAGGTGTACGCTGCCAGCTGGAACCTTTCAGTGGCTGCCCGGTGCTGAGCATGCTGAGGGGAAGGATGCAACACGCGAGACTCCACCCATCTCTGTTTGAACCAGTAGTTCTGCTTTTGTCATTTTTATCCTTTACGTATCCAACAAATATTTTCTTTGAAGAAATAATACCTTCGCTAAATAAGATATAAATCAGTAACCTGTTGCCACTGAGTCAACTCCAACTCATAGTGATCCTACATGTGTCAAAGTTAGAACCGGGCCCCACAGGGTTTCCAATAACTGATTTCTCAGATGTAGATCACCAGGCACCTCTGAATGGATTTGAAATTTGAACCTTTTGAACTTCCAACCTTTCAATTAGCAGCTGAGAGTGTTAACAGTTTGTGCCACGCTGGGTGGCTTAGTGGTTAAGAGCTTGGCTGCTAACCAAAAGATCGGCAGTTCGAATCCACCAGCCACTCCTTGGGAACCATATGGGGCAGTTCTACTCTGTCCTATAGGGTCGTTAGAGTCAGAATCCACTTGACAGCAATGGGTTTTTTTTGGGGGGGGGACTCCAAATAAGGTATAAGAGAGACTAACTGAATGATTCCTAATGTATCTTTTAGAACTAGTCATTTGTTTTAATACTCTAATACATTTTACGAACTTGAAAATACGGTAAAATTTTCCAAAAGTAGTTATCATCTTTTTTTATTTGTGTTCTAAACCATAACTGATATTAACAAACTTATATTTGCATACCCTATTTCTTCTGTAAGATAACTCTATATAAAATATTATGATTGCATTATTACTTTTGTTGCTTCGCTTTAATAATTATTCTCAGTAAAAATATGATACTGTATAGAATCTAAATTGAAAAATATATCTATATCTATGGTCACACTCTGAGAAAAATTATAGACTTATTTCTTTCTGTTACAAAAATATGACAATTGAAAATAAACCAACTGGACATTTAACTTGAATGCCTCCAAAAATAAGGCAAAAGGAAGTGGCAAAGTGAAGTAACACAGATGAAATATAAAACTTATAAATTATAAAAGAAACAAGCATACTGATTGAAAAAGTCTACTTCAAGAGAAAGATGAATAAGGAAAACACTCCTGGCAAGTATGATTAAGACATAGAAAAAAAAAAAAAAACAAGAAAAATAAAAGATACTAGAAGTTATAGAGCAGATATATTCAAATAGTAGAAGAGATTAAAGGATTTTAAAGATTACTATGCTAACCTCATGTTAATAATTTTGCACATTCATATACAACGGAAAATTTCATAATAATAAATAACAAAAAAAATTTGAATAGAGGAAGAAAACCTGTATAAATTAATATTTTTTTGAAGAATAATGCTAATGATCTATCACTAAAACAGATGCTAGGCTCAGGTGGTTCTTTCTAACATTTTTATATTAGTCAAAATATTCCAGATGATAAAAATATGGAGAGTGTCCTAATTTCTCTTAGAATTTTATTACAAAATTCTAATGAAGAAGGCATGAACAAAGGATAAACCAATAACATAAATACTAGGAAGAAACTATACAAATTGTGCAAATCATCTACCCTGAAAAAGATCAAACACTATTAAGAGACACCGACGAAGATGTAAGTAAATGGAGTGATCCACCAACTTTGTGGATTTAAATATTCAGTATTGTAATGACGGTGTTGTTGGGTGCTGCCATGTTTTTTCCAACTAATAGCGACCCCATGTGGCAGAGTAGAACTGCCCCATAAGGTTTTCTTGTCTGTAATCTTTATGGAAGTAGATCGCTAGGTCTTCTCCCCTGAGAAGCCGCTGGTGAGTTTGAACTGCCTACCTTTTGCTTAGCAGCCGAGTGCTTAACTGTTGCACCACCAGGGCTATTTGTAATGATGTTAATTCTACCCAAATTGATATAAAAATTTAATCCCCCCTAAAACTCACCTTTTTGTGGAAACTGACCAGCTGATTCTAAATAGGGAAATACAAAGTGTCTTCAACAGCCAAGACAAGTAAGAAGAAAGGAAAATATTATACAAATCTTCATATAATAACTAAAATTTATAGTTAAGAAAGGGAAGAAAATCTCAATATACTATGTATGTATCCGTTTATAGGAAATATGGACATGTCTAGTTCAGGTTTAGCATCCTTATGGTCACTATTATCAAAGAAGCCTTGCCTGAAATTGGAGAAATTCACACGGAGGGCAGTATCTCAAGAACCCTAAACCTTGTCAAGGCAGTACAGGACATGCTTCCTTTCTTTTAAGAAGAATTCAGAATATAAGGAGTTAAAATTCTGGAATTCTCAACTGTACTTTTATGTATTTGCATGTAAATAAGTGCACTATGAAGAGACATACCCACTTCTCTGTTAGCCTTTCATTTAATTTATAAACCTTCTCAGGGCATGAGCTGTATAGAAGTCAATGATGGAAACCTTTAAGTAAGAGGAGACTAGCCAATGAATTCCTAGCAGAAATTAAGACTTAAAAATAATTAAAATTTCTCAATGATACTCACTAGTCAACATTTTCACTAGAAGAAATATACAGTTATTTATGTTATTTGAACCCCAGAAAATTAGCTATAATTGAAGAGTGCCCAATAAAGTTTAAAAATAATTCAGTATCAACGATATTTTGCATTTTCTATCAGTACTAACACAATCCTTAGTCATCTTTATCCACACCGGAATATAGTACAGACATTAATGAAATAAAGAAAAGGTGGCAATATAAAAATAAACCATAGCATTCCTGTACACGATTACTTTTATTCTTAATAGGAATTTTATTTTGCTGCTTTTCAATACCTTAGAAAGTTGAAGAGTTCTTTTTCATTTAAAGTAAACTCACTTTAGCAATGGGACTGCCATAAGCCACAACCAGAGTGAAATTTCTTCTCACTAATTATATTTTCAGGGAGCCCTGGTGGCTAGGTGGTTAAGAGTTCAGCTGCTAATCAAAAGGTCAGCAGTTTGAATCCACCAGCTGCCTCTTGGAAACCCTATGGGATGGTTCTACCCTGTCCTATAGGGTTGTTATGAGTCAGAATTGACTTGACAGCATATATTTTCATATTCAGTACATATATACATCTACAAAGACCAACTAATCAATGTTTTTACTTATTTATTTATTGATGTAATTAAATGAAGTTTTACATTTCAAGTTAGTCTCCCATACAGAATTTTTTTTTTTTAACATACATTGTTATGAGATCCCAACCGCTCACTTCATTCTGCGACAGCACACTCCTCCCCTCCGCCCCTAATTCTCCATGAATATTCAACCAGCTCCTAACTCTCTCTGCCTTTCCCTCTCACCTCTGGACAGAAGCCGCCCCTTTGGTCTCTTATAACTACTTGTCTAAGAAGCACATTCTTCACGAGTGTTTTTACTTATTTATATTTATTTATGGCTACAGCGTAAGATCATTTAACAACCAACCCAATGGATGATTACTCAATTTTATAAAATCGTCATATTTTCTCAATTGAATTTATATTTCATTCTTTGCTTATTCAGTACTTCCTAACAAATAGTAATTCCATCATTTTGGGTTTCATACACTTTTTAAAATGGGTCTTTACTTTCAGCCGATCCTGAAGACACATCACTGCCCCATCGAGTACTATTATCAGCACGTCAGAGTCAAGATTCTAATCCACTCCGCCATCCCACTGTATATTAGCCTCCCTGTAGGTCTGGCTCCTCATGTTTTAGTTCCAGTCATCAGGCTTCTAATTTGTTCTTGAGCTCAAATTCCCACTTTCTAACACACAGATGCTCTCTTATCCTTTAATGCATAAATTCCTATCTCAGAAACGTATGATTAAAAATATTCTGTCCATATGATCCCATAAATAACAGTACTTCTAAGTAAATGACAGTATTTTAGCACTTGAGTCATATTTCTCTGATGTTAGAAACAGGACAGAATTATTTTTCAGGTATGTGCCCTATTTTTTGTTCTAGGAAACATCATCATAACTGTATTGTCACAGTAAAGTACTCATTAGGAAAATCAAGTTGACAATATTAAACTGGGATGTGAGATGGAAACTTGGCTACCTTGTTTAAGAGAGTCTGGGGAAGAGCTAGCTGATAGGAAAGACAAGACAAGAGAGGAAATGGATAGAAGAATGGATTGAGTGTGCATTTTCTATGAAATCTGAGACATTCAGTTCCTATTGTATATAATTTCAAATTCTAGAAACTCCAGTCATATGTAAGGGAAGAAGAAGCTTGCTTTGGTGATTGTGCTACTCAAGTAACTGAGAAGTAAGATTTACATTCTATTCTAGGTTGCTTTTTCCATAAGTACTTTTAATATGCCCCACTGTTTCTCAGAATGGACTCCATGTTACTACATTTTAAATGAAAACCTATAACATTTGGCACCAATGGCTGCCATCACAACCAGGGACACCAGCGGACATGAAGGGACTCCTGACGGAAGAACACAAGGCTGTCTCGGAAGCACCTGGTCAAAACACAAACCCTGCATCTGAGCAGTTTTCTACAACCACTGACCAGTTTACAGAAAACAGGGCAGGCAGACGGTCATACTGAACTACACAGTGGGGTTACCATTAGCAAAATCCAAACTGGGAAACTGCACAAGACAAAAATCCTGAGTTTCTCAACAAAGTGTTGGGAAAAAAGAACGCTAGAGGGAGAATTAGTAGATGAAAAGGAACTAAAAAAAAAAAAAAAAAGCTAACTACTATGGGTGAACCTTATTTATATCATGATTTCAATAAGCTGCTAAAAAAAAAAGACATTTATGAAATAGTGGCGCAGTGGTTAAGAGCCATGGCTACTAACCAAAAGGTCGGCAGTTCGAATCCACCAGCTGCTCCTTGGAAACCCTATGGGGCAGTTCTAGTCTGTCCTATATGATCACTATCAGTCAGAATCAACTCGACAGCAATGAGTTTGGTTTTTTTGGGTTTTTATACACTTACTATTTATTTGATGATATTAATAAGGAAGTAGTTTATTTTTAAAACTATGGTCACAGTGTTCTAGTATTAAAAAGAGAGAGAACTTATTTTTTAGACATACGTTTACGATGAAAAGACAGGATGTCTAGGATTTACTTCAAATAACACAGGAACTGGGTCAAGCTAACGGCATGTATGGAACAAGAATGCCGTAGGTGTTCACTGATAATGCTTGGTCCTGGGGTCCCAGAAGTTCATTACACTGCTCTGTTCATTCTTGCATACGTTCAACTTTCTTTATAAATTTTTAAACATCATGGCAAAGTAAAGACATTTCCAGGCCACTGAATAAGCAACCATCTAAAATAAAATGAACTTCCCAAATTCTTACCATTTCTCATAGTTTTAGCTTTTTATAATTTCCAGTTCTGTAAAGGTTTCAAGGGAAAGACTGTATTCTCCTGTACTTTTAAATTTGTTCAGATGACACTATCGGAAGCTAATATAATTTTGTATTTGCCATCACACCCATTTCCACATTTGCTGATGATATAATTGAATTTTAAAGCATAGATCTTGTTGCTAAATATTTTTTATGTTAAAACCCATTGCCATGGAGTCGATTCCGACTCATAGCAACCATACAGGACAGAGTAGAACTGTTCCCAAGGGTTTCCAAAGAGCGCCTGTTGGATTCAAGCTGCCAACCTTTTGGTTAGCAGCCGTAGCTCTTAACCCCTGTGCCACCAGGGCTCTGTTTTTATGTTAGGATGCCAGAAATGAAGATTTCTTATGATTTCCAGGTGGCAATATCTTAGATAACACAGCTGTTAACATAACATAAAATGAACATGCAAAATTCCAAGATAACTAAAGTATTTAAAGAGCACATAGCTTTATTTAATAAAAATTTTCAAATAGCATTGCCCTGCAAACTAGCTGACATGAGAAACACTAAAAATATGTAAACTAATAACTTGCAGCCATTTACTCTTGTGTATCGAGGCACTAGCGGAAACACGGGCTTGGTTTTTTCACGGTCCTCACACATCTTTCATGTCTATGAAATGTTTCTAACATTCATTGCTTTAAGAGCTTTGCTAATATTAACATAGCAATTAGCATCTACAACTCATTGATTTAAACAGAATTTACTTCATTAACATTTTTTGACGAATTTCTACATGATGTGGAAACAGAAGAGCAGCATTTGAATCACCAGAGAAGTCATAAGATCATAATTAGGGTTTTATAAGATTAGTGTTCAGAAGTATCACTTTTTTTTTTTTTTTTACAAATTAGAACATATTAGACATAAAGTAAACAAAATGCACAATGAATTTTAATTACTTATATTGAAAGGTCCTTACACTCTCTATCACACTGGCAATTTAACTCTCCCTAGGATAAATGTGCAGGACTTTTGCCCTGTTTGAAAACAACTGAGTAAATGCAAGTGATTCTAAATTAAGAATGACTGTGTGATTACTTTAGGGATGAAAAAATTAGCTTATCCATTAGCTTTATAGGCTGCTGTAAGGAAAATCACACTGTCCATTCAATTAACTCCCAACCTTGAAGGCCACCAATGATTTTATCTGTAACCTTATTGATTAAGTAGCCTAAATTTTTTTTTAAAGCTATGCCTTTAGACAATATAAAATGTTTCTCTGGAATTGCTTGAGTGTATTTTGTATATTAGTTAACTGTCAGCAGATGTAAGTGATTTACTTAATAAATATTGATCACATTCTATGAAAAAGTTTATGATAAAAACAGCAATATGAGATTTTTTTTTCTACTCAACATAATTATAAACATACATATACATTATTTCCAAAATAAAATGATAATCTTATGATACCTGTACTTAGATCATTCAATAAAAGAATACAAATGAAAAAAATAAAATAAAATTCAAACCCCCAGTTGTTCTGCTTTAAACTGAAGAAATAATTTCACTTTTGTCTGTATAGCAAAAATCATATTTCCCAACAATTACATGACACAATATTACAATTATTATTGTTAAAAATTTGTATTTCTGACATCAGAAGGCATCACATATTTTTAGACATAGTTTCAATAAATGTCAAAATGTGACACTAAGCACCTCGAGTTTTTTTTTAATGTACATTTAATTACATTTTTCTCTACTTATTGAACTTCATTTCATGAATAAGACATTAACACTACATATTCCGAAACACTCCAAGATGCACCCCTCTCATATTATAATGCATACACTGTCACATGCTGTTATTAAGTGCCATCAGGTGGATTACAACTCATGGCAACCCTACAGGACAGAGTAGAACTGCCCCAGAGGGTTTCCAAGGCTGCAGTCTTTACAGAAGCAGACTGCCACATCTTTTTCCCTAGGAGTGGCTGATGTGTTCGAACAACTGACCTTTCAGTTAGCAGTCAAGCGCTTAACTACGTTGCCACCAGGGCTCCTTATCTTGTTACATTTGATATCAAATTTCAAAGGAGGAGTAAAAAGTTTACCTGGTTAATCAAATGTGGTGGTCAAAAGCTGAGTGGAACACATGGAGTCACTGGCAATGCCTCGTCTGGTAATCATGAGTGAGTGCAGCAGCAGTTTCAAGGGGTGGGACTTGTCTTTAGTAATGAATTCCCAGGGGACCATTTCCAATCAGGGAATGCTACTGCAGACAATGGAGCCATTTTCCATTTGTTGACTCTGGTTCTGTATTTACAATCTGGTGTGGGTGTATTCAGGCATCAGTGGAGGAACTGACATATATTTTACTGAATTTTATGGTATGAAGGATATATTTTGAAACAAGGATTATATGAAAAAATATTAATCATTTTAATATTTCACTTCTTTGAACTTTTTCATACTGCATTTGCTTTTTCTAATTTTTCACCTCTTGGGATGAAAATCATAAAAACCTCAAGTACTACAATCTTCCACCTGGATGCCCTCTGAAACACCACCTGTGGACAGACGCATGCAGTCTTTGCCTAACCCACTGCCTCAAGTCAACTCCAACTCATGGCGACCCTTTAGGACAGAGTGGAACTGCCCCATAGGGTTTCCAAGGAGTGGCTGGTAGACCTCTTGGTTAACAGCTGAGCTCTTAACCACTGCGCTACCAGGGCTCCCACTCCAATAAGTGATCTTCAAAATCTTCCAATAACTTACCAGCTAACTCAGAATAGAGAGCCTGGTTGCACAGTGGTTAAGCACTTGGCTGCTAATGGAAAGGTTGGAGGTTTGAACCCACAAGCCACTCCACAGGAGAAAGATGGGGCAGTCTGCTTCCGTAAAGATTTACATCCCTGGAAACCCGAGGCGGCAGTTCTACTCTGTCCTGTAGGGTCGCTATTAGTTGGAATTGACTTGACGGCAGTGGGTCGGTTAACTGGAAATAAAACAAAAAATACTTACCACGGTCTACGTATCCGGCCTTTCATTTCCACTCTCTGGCCTTACTTCCTTCCACTGCCCTTGTTCCCTGCATTCCAGCTTCACTGGACTTTCTGCCATTCCCCAAAGGTGCCAAGGACACTCCAGCCTCGGAAACCTGGACTGTGGAGCACTCTCCTGGAATAGTCTCCCCAGATAGATGTCTCTGCATTGAGCTGTCTGTTCACATGTCAGCTCAACTGTGAGGGCTTCCTTGATCACCCTATATAAATAGCAAATTCACTCTTCACCACATCCCTTACCTAGCTTTATTTTTCTTTATAACATTTAGTTATTTGTTTGTTCACTATGATTTCACCCCAATAAAATGTAAACTCTATAGGAAAGTATACTTTGCTTTATTTACTGATGTATCTTAGCACTTAAAACAGGGTTTTGCAATAAGTAGATATTCCATAAATATTTTTGTTTATTGTGGTAAATCTATACGTAATAAATATTTTTTCAATGAATGAATGATTCAGCTTTCCCTTTTCCCTTATCATTTCATAGACTATCTCTAGCCTATTGAATCTAATGGAATAACCAAAACCAATCGATTCCGACTCCTAACGACCCTATAGGACAGAGAACTGCCTCATGGGGTTTCCAAGGAGTGACTGGTGGATTCGAACTTCCGACCTTTTGGTTAGGAGCCAAGCTCTTAACCACTGCACCAGCGGGGCTCCACTCTAATGGAATATATGAGTATTAATTTATTCTAATAATGGCATATGTGACTCTGTAAATCGGCATAACTAACAGATCTTAAAATCTTAGAACTTCAAGGTTTCTTAACATTCTTCATGATTAACCTTCTGTTATCAGGCTGAACTGCATTGAACTTAGACACAATTTTTTCTTGATGTCCCCTTCTACCATTCAATTGGCTTTATTACCTTCATTATAAGAAAGTACTGTCCGCATAAAAACTGGATTCTTTCCTTAAATAATCTCTCAGTAGTTTCTTGAAGGCTCTGCATAGCCTTTTCTTTTCTCCCTTAAATATGCAAAGCCTTTTCCTCTCACACTAATTTATTACAGGTCTTAACTTACATCTCTTTCACAATAAAGTAAAAAAAAAGAAACTCTTTATTCCTTTAAAGCAAAATCTCTACATCAGTATTAAAAGGTAAAGACTAAAATACGAGGCGTCAGTTTTGTAAAACTGCACGCAAGTCAATGTGCCTTCAACCCTGTTTTAAGGGAGACTCAACTTGCCACTTCTACCTCTAGCTAACTCTGATGGTTATTTTCAGAGGATGTGAGGGAAAATGTGCACTCAACACCACTTTTCCAGGCCTTTACCAGTTTGTAAAAGCTTCACAGGTTCTGCTAGGTCACAGGCCAAGACATAGGAAGTGGTGTGAGAACCATTACATTCATATGCAAGGGAACGTAGGATGCATAGGGTTAGACAGTTTCAGAATGGTTGGGATGTTCAGATCTTTTATTAAGTTGTTTTTCTTTTTATAAACAATTACATAGATAAGTATATTTGTGGTAGCTGTAAACCTGGTGACCCAATCAGAGAGTGAATAATACCAGAGTCCTGATTAATTTAAAACAAACTGTTCCTAAATGTTTTTGATTTGAATTTTGGCAGTATAAAGAGTAATTAATATATACAACTTCCTAATTTAGACAGAACTTACACTTAAGGAGATCACTAAATTACTTTAATATTTTATTCACAATTGTATATAAGGATTTTAGCTCAAACCATGTCTATATATCTATCAATCTTTTACAGATCTATTGATCTATCTATCAATCTTCCTATTTTGTTATACTTATCCCAAACCCACTGCCATCGAGTTGATTCCGACTCACAGCGACCCCTTGTGGTTTCCAAGGCTATACAATCTCTATGGAAGCAGACTGCCATATCTTTCTCCCATGGAGATGCTGGTGATTTCGAATTGCTGACCTTTGGTTAGCAGTCTATTGCTTTAACCACTGCGCCACCAGGGCTACTTATTATGCTTATAATGGGGAGATATTTGGGATATTTAACAGTGGATTCAATTGGAGCTCATAATCAGCTGGAATGGATGCTGGCCATAATTCCCAAAGCCGAATCCTGGAGGCTTCTTACTTTGCCAAACATTACTCTTATTTGTTGGATTATAGAGAGGGGAAATCTCAAGGGAGGTGCTGAGTTGCAGGAGAACACACAGGGGGCTTGACAGTATCAAATTACCAACTGGCACTAAAGTGTCTTGATATTTAACAAGCAGTATGGTTAAATTATGTAAGAGCTGCATTATAAATTATAGAGAAAAAGAAAAAAAAATAATGGGTGAAATAAAGATGAAACAAAAAGTGTGGTACCTTTGTGCTATCCTTAGGTAATATTTCAAATCACAGTCAGCAGTCAGAGCAAGGTTGCTTGTTAACATTAACCCCCCAAAACCAAACCCACTGTGGTGGAGACCATTCTGACTCACAGCGACACTATAGGCAGGGTAGATCTGCCCCCATAAGGTCCCCAAGGCTGTGAATCTTTACAGAAACAGACTGTCACGTCTTTCTCCCACAGAGCTGCTGGTGGGTTTGAACTGCCGACCTTCTGGTTAGCAGCCAAGCGCTTAACCACTTCGCCACCAGGGCTCCTCTTGTTAACATTAGTCAATAGAAATTCCTATTTCAAATCAGTTTCGAAATATTTTGGCTGACTTCTTGTCAGATTTTCCTTTGCAGTCTTGTTGATGGGCATCTAATAGAAGGCAAACTGTCAGCTCTGTCATTTTTCCTATAGTTGTTTTCGTTTGCATGATTATTATTATTACTACCTTCAGTACGTAGAAGGTAATTGGCCACTAAGATCAATACAAAGAATTGGGAGGAACTGAAAAATCCAGCTATCAGATGGAAATAAATAAATTAATCTCCTGTGCTCTTACTGAACTTCCTTCACGCCACTACTGAAGGCCGATTACAATGCATGTGATTGTTTCCTGTGATGCTTTCCAGTTCTACCTTCCTTTGGGGATAAGCATAGGGCATCTTTATTCTTAACAAGATGCCCTGTATGACTCTTAAGTATATGAAGTTTGAGAACCCTATATTAAAGAGCCCTGGTGGTGTACTGGTTAAGAGCTACAGCTGCTAACCAAAAGGTTGGCAGTTTGAATCCACCAGCCACTTGCTGGAAACCCTACAGGGCAGCTCTACTCTGTCCTATAGGTATAGGGTCACTATGAGTTGGAATCAACTTGCCGGCAATGGGTGTTGTTGTTTTTTTAATATACTAAAAATATTTTCTGCTTGCTTTTGTAGGTGCTGATTTTACTCAAAAACCTAAATATTTTTCTTTATTAAAAACACAAACAAACAAACCAGTTGCCACTGAATCGATTCCGACTTCCTTCATATAAACTGTTAGCTACTTACAACATTCATATTCCTTTGTATGACACGCAAGATCTTGAAGATCTCATTCCTACCTACAGTAGCTTTAGCTTGTGTCACTGGCAGAACATCCTGTTCCACTTAAACTAAACAAAGAACAAGGCTTTGAAAGCACTCGTTATGGTATAACCAGTAAATTACAATAACATTAATAATCACGCCTTGTTTTCCTCAAGAGTTACCTTCTTTGGTGAAGATTATCTAAGGACTCGGGTTTAGTTAGATAACCACTGTTTGGTAAAGCTGAGGGTCAACAAAAACAAGGGAAACCCTCAGTGAGATGGACTGACACAGTAACCACGACAACGGACTCAAACGTAGCACCGATCGTGACGATGGCACAGGACCGGGCATCGCTTCCTGCTGTTATATGCAAGGTCACCGTGAGTGGGAGCCGATGGGAGGACGACTAACAGCAGCCACCTCGTGTGCAGCCACCACTCATCTGTCAGTGGAGGTTTGCGTGTTGCTATGATGCCGATCGGAGCCCTGGAGGCACAGCGGCTAAGAGCTCAGCTGCTAACCAAAAGGTCGACAGTTCGAATCCACCAGCTGCTCCTTGGAAACCCTATGGGGCAGTTCTACTCTGTCCTATAGGGTTGCTATGAGTCAGAATCGACTCGATGGAAACAGGTTCGGGTATGATGAACAGGTTTCAGCAAAGCTTCCAGAATAAGACAGATTAGCAAGAAATGTCTGGCAATCTACTTCCAAAAATAAGCCAATGAAAGCCCTGTGGATCACAAAGGTCTGATCCACAATGGACCTTAGAGACAGCACAGGGCGGGCAGCATTTTGTTCTGCTGTGCATGCAGTCACCATGAGTTGGGGTCCAACTCAATGGCAGCTGACAACAACCTATTTTTATTTTAAAATTTTTCACAGGTCACTGTGAGCTTCCTGAGAGTTGACTGCGTCATATTTATTTCTACGGCAGCATCTGGCTCCTGTTTGGACAATGACTACATGAATGCACCTTCAAGACAGCACATGGAAAATGGATTCATTTGAAGTCTATGAAAAATGGACACACTGGGATAGGCTAGGTCATCCGGGTGATTTAATCTGGGAAAGAGTATCAGCAGTCAAGATGGAGGAAAAAGATACTGGATTTTGCCAAAGTGGAGAGGAAATTAGGAAAAGCATCATATAAAGATAAAAATACGGGAATCTTTGTCCAACACATACGTTTACCACAATAAAAAACAAAAACAAATCAAACCAAAAAAAAAAAAACAGTGCTGACAAAGACCCCCCCCCCCAAAAAAAAAAGACCACCTTATACAGTAGAAAGAACATGGAATTTGTAGTCAGATGCAGCGTAGTTCAAATCCCAGCTCTGGCACTTACACCAGATCTTGCACATGCTGCATGACTTTGGTGTTTTTGTTTCTTAAAGTGTAAAATGGTGATGATACCACCTATCTATGAGAATTTAATAAGTAACTTCATTTTTCTCAATTCTAGAATAACTTTAATAAAACAGTCGCACTGATTTTCATACTCAAAGTTGTATGAAATTGGGATGAGTCCTGCCGTTGCTCTTAGAAGACACTAACCGCCCCACAGGCAGAGGAACCCTGTGCCATATAGAGTTTTCTCTGCTGGCACATATGCAAAGACGATTCTACCTTCTGGTGTTAATAGCATACAATTTTGAATTTCGACTTAGATGTGGATCCATATTTGTAGCTTAAATTGTACTTTAAGAAGATCATACTAGGATACAACACTGAATTCAGACTTTAGTGTCTCTGTAGAAATCGCCTGCCACAGACCAGTAGGAAAGGCAGTAGAAGTGAACAGTGAAGTAAATCACTGAAGTAAATGCTGAGAGAAAATACTGCTGGGGAGATAGCACAGGACTCTCACATTTGTTTCACTGCGTATATTTCTGAGTTGTTTGCATCACGCTTGATGCTTGTGAAACGGAATCGTTTAACTTTTAAAGTAGAAACTGCTAAATGTATTAGAATGTATCATAATACTTTGAAGAAAATAGGAAAGGTTGGTTGGCAAGTTTATGTATCCTTGAGAACTGTCTGGCAAGTGCTAAGCATTTCTCCTTCAAAAGCTTACTAAGGACTTCCGTGGAAGTAGTTTCATTTCCAGAGATAGGTAAATCAATTAAGGAAAAAGTGAAATCACGAGTTTAATCATAAGAAATTTTGACAAAAACCCTCGCGTTATTTGCATGAGGTCAAGATCATGACAAAATCCTGCAAAGAGCAAGCGGCAACTTTGTAACCAGGGATGACTGGTTTACACTCAAACTTTAAACCTAACGCTAAAGAAGAGATTCAGTTACTCAGACAGATAAAACGTAATCATTAAAATAAGTAAAAAGATTTTTGATTAGTTAAAATAAGATATTTAATATGTTTTTTCTCCTTTAAAAAGCCATTATTAAAAACGCCTTTTGCAATATGTTGTCTTCAGATTGAGACAATATGCATATAAATGTTCAACAGAACATTTTACTTGGTTCATAATAAGGACTCAGGGTTGGAATAGAGTCCCTGGGTGAGGCAAACGGTGAAGCATTTCTACTAAACAAAAGGTTGGCAGTTGGAATACACCTAAAGGTGCCTTGGAAGAAAGGCCTGGTGATCTGCTTCCAAAAGGTCACAGCCATTGAGAATCCTATGGAGCGCAGTTTTACTCTGAAACACATGGGGTTCCCATGAACCAGAATCAAGATGATGACAACTGTTTTGGTTTTTGTGTTTTGGAGTCAAATCTGAATACCTACAGAGCAGGGTTATAACACTTTTTTAGTGAGTTCCTGACAAGCGTGCTTGTCAGTTTTACCATCCAGTTCATGCTGCTACAGCTCCATTCTTTCTCCTCCACGATGAGCTGAAATGCAGGAAACAGGGCTGGAACCCAGAGAAATGACACTTAGCACTGTAGCTGACACCAGTTCGTATACCAA
The DNA here is from genome assembly GCF_000243295.1 of Trichechus manatus latirostris. Taxonomy (NCBI): domain Eukaryota; kingdom Metazoa; phylum Chordata; class Mammalia; order Sirenia; family Trichechidae; genus Trichechus; species Trichechus manatus. The sequence continues at coordinate 8,701,101 of NW_004444035.1, read as the reverse complement.
GAATAGCTCCAGGAGGGCCTTTAACTTTGAAACAAAACAAAAAACAAATGCAAAGTTTTTTATAAATGGATGCATGAGTTGTTTTCAACATCAAAATTTGTAAGGACAACACATATGTTTTCTGAGAAGACAAAGATTAAGTGTAAATATGTAATAATGTAAAAAGCCAGCTTGGAGACTTATCTTGTGATTTGTTACTATGTTGTAAAAATATTTGATTTAAGAAATAAAGGCTTCTTAAACTTACTTGGTTGCTTTTTTACTGAAAAGACAGAAGTTAAAATGATAGCTTTCTAAAGTTTTTTATAATTACTAAAGAGGAACAATGATCCTTCATGCTTGATTTGGAAAGTACTTCTCAATAACGTTTGAAGCAGTGTTCATGAAATTACTATGTGGCAGGCTTTGGAAATCATTTTCTCAGATCAAATAAAAGCTTAAGACCCCATTTAAATGTTCTTCAGTAAGGGAATAAATCTGTTTATTTCTGAGTTCTGTGCTGTGCTTATATTAAATTACCATCTAACTGGTTTCCATCCACCTTCTAGATTATCTTAATAGGAAATAACATTACTGCCCCAGGTCATTTTTCCTGATATAAATGGATTAGATACATATATTTTCTTATTGCTCTTTTAGGGAGGCTTAATCTGGCAGCAACATTTTCTGTATTGAACACTGGTTAAGGAGCACTGTATCCATTAGCTACCAAGGTATAGTTAGATTTTAATTAAATTACGCTACTCTATTTTGTAGGTAGATTGTGTCTGCTCTTAGAGAAAAGGAGAAAATTAAATTCATGAAATGATCCTTTTTAATTGACGATGGAAAGCCTTTTTGCGTGGTTAGCAGCTGTCATTCTAACTTATGATGCAATATGCAGTGTGACGGAAAAGACAAAGTACTTCCTAATCACAACAGCAGCCCAGAGGGGACCACAGTCATTTATACACCTGGAGGAAAGCTCAGCTTACATTAGCAAATGAACATTTTCTGGAGGTCTTACATCAAACCTTTTTCTCCAAGTGCTAGGAAATTAGAAATGACAATTTGTTTTTCATGGCATCTTAATTAGAAAGATCTTTAAATATTATAATCATGTTACTATGTTTTTGGGTTTTCTTCAGGAGAAACAACATCAGAGCATTTTCTACAGGACTGTGTTTGTTAGAAGCCTTGTGTGTCAAAAAGGAATAAAGTCCGTTAGCCCTGTGATTTTCCCTGCCTGTCCTAGACTAAGTGACAGGTCTAATTTTATATACATATAAAATGTTGTTAAGTGCCATCAAGTCAGTTCCGACTCATAGCGATGCTACAGGACAGAGTAGAACGGCCTCATAGGGTTTCCAAGGAGTGGCTGGTGGATTGGAACTGCCAACATCTTGGTTAGCAGCAGAGCTCTTAACCACTACGCCACCGGGGTTTCCTAAATATAGAATAGTATATATATAACAGTACATATATACTAGTACATACATATATACTATTATATATATGCATATATAGAATACAACCAAAACCAAACCCAAACCCATTGCCGTTGAGTCGATTCCTACTCATAGCGATCCTATAGGACAGAGTAGAACTGCCTCATAGGGTTTCCAAAGAGCAGCTGGTGGATTCAAACTGCTGACTTTTTGGTTAGTAGTTGAGTTCTTAAGCACTGCATCACTAGGACTCATATATATAATAGTATATGCATATTATTATATAAAATATTGCTGTTGCTGTTAGATGTCGTTGAGCCAACTTCAACTCATAGCGACCCCATGTGGCAGACTAGAATTGCCCCACAGGGTTGTCTAGGCTGTAATCTTTATGGGAGCAGATCGCCACATCTTTCTTCTGTGGAGCCTCTGGGTGGATTCCAACCACTAACCTTTTGGTTAGCAGCTGAGTGCTTAACCATTGCATCACTAGGGCTCCTTTATACACTATTATATAATATGAAATACTTTACATATAATTAAACAAGATTATATTTTTATGTATAGAAATATTGTCTTCTACCTCAATTTCTATTTTTTATTTGCTAAAAACCCTCTCTCTCTCCTTCCCTCCTACTCTCCAGTCATCATCACTATTCTGAACGCTCATCTGGCCTCCCCGGGCATAAGGGGTCAGGTTGGGCAGAGGAGGAAGAACACAACGAACAGCTGCATTGGTTGGAATGTCAGCAAGCAGAGAAGAGCCATTATATGTGAAAATTGCTTAGCTGATATTTATTGAGGCCTTGGAGGGACATGTTTAGAGAACTCTACGCTAGAAGAATGCACGCAAAATTTTACTTCTAAAATTAGGACAGGAAAATTTTTGTTTCATTTTACTCATTTTGTTTGATCTGAAATATTGAAAGACTAATGAATATTAAATATGTATTTTATAGTATTCTGAGTGTAAAAAAACTCTAGTGTGTGTATCGTCTAATTTTTCCTCTTGAACAGCTCTGTGTGTATGGTATCTATGTATTTATGAAAATTAAGCACTGCCATTTTTTACCTGTTTACTGGAAAACTGAAGCTGAGGAAGATTAAGCAATTTATCAAGCAGCCTTAAGCTGCTTTTTCTTCCCTCTGTGCAGACATCCTTAGTGCTATGTCCTTCCTCCTCATACCCATATGACTGCAACATCTCTGAAACCAAACCTATTGCCGTGGAGTCAATCCCAATCCATAGCGACCCTAGAGGACAGAGCAGAACTGACCCATGGGTTTCCAAGAAGCAGCTAGTGGATTCGAACTGTGGATCTTTTGGTTAGCAGCCAAGCTCTTAACCACTGCTCCACCAGGCTCCACTCTAGAAATCAGGTCTACAGCCTTCTAGAAGCTACTTCCAGAAAACTTTACCTGGGTCTAGTTTTTTCAAGGAGGAAAACAATGACTATAATTGGTTTAAACTAGACCATGGGTGGTGCAAGCCCTTTGCAATAGCATACTAACTAACCTAACGGTAGGAGTTTTGAGCCCACCCAGCCGTGCCGCAGAAGGCCTGCCGATCTGCTTTCCTATAAAATACACCAAGAAAATTCTAGGGAACAGTTCTACTCTGTCCCATGGGGGTCTCTACGTTGGAACCGACTTGACAGCGGGATTGGTTTGATTTGCTTTCAACTACTCATGATTCATTCCCTGGAGCTAGGGTCCCAAAAAACCCATTGCTGTCGATTCTGACTCAAAGCAACCCTATAGGATAGAGTACAACTCCCCCATAGGGTCTCCAAGGAGCAGCTGGTGGATTCGAGCTACCAACCTTTTGGTTAGCAGTAAAGCTCCTAACCAAGGCACCACCAGGGCTCCAATTCCTTGATATGAGGGAGCTAGGGTGGTGGCAACTAATATCTCCAAGAATAAGGGATCTCTGCCACAGGTGCCTTGAGGAAAGAAAGAGGAAGGGAACTGAAGTTGGACTGAAAACACTCAGTGTCGGGTCAGCCACGCCAGATAGGACTTCCTGTTTAGGATTCTTTCTACAGCGAGCCAGATTACTTTTACTGCTGCGGTTTCTTCCTCCCTGACCATTTCAGCCTCCAGCCTCTCAAACAACAGTAACGACGACATTTCACTTTTCCACTGCCTTACAATGAGATCAATATAAGAAGTACTTAAATTTTGTGTAAATCAAAAAATAAAATATGCTTTTTCTGCTAGAAATTTATCAAATGGTTGGGAAAACAGGCAGTATTTCTGTGGAAAGTGCACTAGCTTTGGAGGCATGACTCAAATTTTAGTCCTTCCATCAACTTGTCACCGTCCCTTGGGGAATTTATTTAACCTTTTAGAGACTTCGTTTCCTCATATAAAATATGAATAGTAATACTTAAATGCAGGGTGCTATGACAATTGAGTGAGATTACACATCTTTAGATGACACCACAATTCCTGACAACAGCTGCTCCACAAATGGTAGCAAATATTACAGTTTACGCTCTAATACAACAACCAAACAACAGACTCAAACACACCACTATCATGAAGATGACACAGGACCGGGATCCGTTTTGTTCTGTTATACATAAGGTCACCATAAGTCAAATCCAACTCAATGCCAACCAATAACAACAACATGCCCTAATATAATCCACTTTATTACTGCAAAAATCTCTGTTCTTACATGTTGCTAAGGTTATACATGTTCCGTACGGAAAACGTGTGGGTTTCCATTGTGATACTTGTATTAATGCAGGCAAGTTACCACTTAGGTGGGCTTAACAATCTATTGTCTTTATAGGTTAACTGAACACTGTACTTGTTTATTATTAAAAGCAAGATTTCTAAGAAACTTGCCTGTGCTCCATCTTTGTATGTTCACTTAGAAAGTATCATGGAATTAAGTGTTATTTATAGTGTATTCTGGTATCATAAAATAGAGCAAAAATTGGGTAGGTAAAGATAACATCTAATCATGATAATGGTAACCAGCTTCATTTCGAGTAACATGTGGTGTAAGTTGAACCCTCACCTAGTCCAGGATGGGATAAAAGCTCACTTGCCCCTTTTAGAATATTAAGTGCTCTAAGAAGAAAGATTTACATCAGTAGCTTAATGGATTAATCACCATTTTTTTTAATTGCCTTTTTTAGGGGGGCGGGGGTAGGGCTATCAGATGGAAGTCTGATTATGATTGAATATGAGATAAGTGAGTAAATTTTTATGTGTTTATTTAAAGGGGAAATTAATTTTTATCTAGCTGGTGACAAGTAAAACTACAGCTACTGGACTAGATATTTTAAAGCTGACTGCTTACACAGTTTCCCTTCACTTTCGTAACCAACCACACAAAAAAGGAATGTGCACATTTTTCACTTAATCCCTTAAGATAATAAATGATTGAAAACTTAAAAGCATTTGAAGGACCACTTAAACTAATGAAATTGGCTCTATTTTCTGCCACACTGAACAATAATTTAATTTATTGATGACTCTGAGTGAAGATAATGAAAATAACTAATTTACTCTCTTAGATATTCAAATACACTACAAAGTACCCTTAACTCCAAACACAGGTTCCTCTGACAAAATACATGTGCATGGATATCTAGCCTGAAGGGATTTCACCAATAGAATAAAAATTAAAGAGCAAAAATAATATAAAGTGTTTAACTCAGAACACATCTCCACTATTACTACTGGGTGGAGACACCATAAAAGCAATCACCTGTGCCAGTGAATTTTGGAGGTCATCTGAGTCTGGATGAAGAAGCCCTGGTGCTGTAGTGATGAAGCACTCAGCTGATAACTGAAAGTTCGGCAGTTCAAACCCACCTGCTGCTCCGCTGGAGAAAGATATGGCAGTCTGCTTCTGTAAAGATTATACCCTAGGAAACCCTATGGGGCAGTTCTACTCTGTCCTACAGAGTGACTATGAGTCGGAATTGACTCAATGGCAGTGGGTTTTTTAGTCTGGATTCACCAGATAAACAGAACCAATCAGACACACAGACACACACACACACACAGACACACACACACACAGACACACACACACACACACAGACACACACAGACACACACAGACACACACAGACACACACACACACACACACACACAGAATTATTTTCAGGAATTGGCTCACATGATAGGTCAGGGGACAGGCTGGAAACTCCTGCAGTCTTGTGTCTATCCAAAATTAGAGGCCAGGTGGCTGGCTGGAAATTCCGGCAAGATATCTATTCACAGTTTTGAGGCAGAATCTTTTTCCCTCAGGATATCTCATTTTTGCTCTTAAGGCCTTCAACTGATTGGATGAGACCCACTCACACATGGAGGGTAATCCTCGTTACTTAAAGTCAATGATTTAAGTGTTAATCACATGTAAATACCATTGTAGCAACATCGAGGCTGTGTTCAACCAAACATGTGGACACCACAGCCTAGTCAAGTTGACCCATACAATTAACAACACAGAGGGGTAAGGTGCTGCGTACTCATTGAAAGGGAGTGTCTGTGTGTAAGCTATGGTAAACCCCCCAAACCCAAACCTGTTGCTGTTGAGTCAATTCTGACTCACGGTCACCCCATGTGTGTCAGAGTAGAACTGAGTAGGGTTTTCAACGGCTGTAATCTTACAGAGGTAGACTGCCAATCCTTTCTTCTGCAGCACTGCTGGATGGATTCAAACTGCCAACTTTTCAGTTAGTAGCTAAGTGCAAACTGTTTATGCCACCTAGAGACCTATAAGCTAGGGTGGGTAACTGCTAGTATAAACACCCCCAAATCTCAGTGTATTTTTTCACAACACCAACGAGAGTGGGTTAAATGGCTTTCCTCCAAGCAATAATTACTCAACAATCCAGGCCGTTTCCCTCTCCTGCCCCTGCACCTGCTTCTGCTATCATACAGTTTCAAGATTACCTTGCCACCATAAAGCTTTTACAAAGGGGAAGAGAATGAGGTGCCTTACACACTTAACTACCTCAGCCCAGAAGTAGATACATATATCACTTTGTCTCATATTCCACTGGAACAAAACAGATATAGAACCTGCCCTAGATGCAAAGGATAGAGGGGGCTTGGAAATGGAGCCCCCAGTTGTTCAGCCACTCCTCAGAAAAAAAATATACATACATTATGAAAGGAGAACATGAAACTTCAGCGGTCAGCTGACTGTTTCTGCCACCGTCATCAACTCTCCAAGCACAGCTTTCAAACTGTTACAAAGACAAATGAAAAGGGCGAGTTGAGGAGGCTGACATAGGACGCGTGGTAGCAAAGTGGAGAAAACACCATCAAGCTACAACCTGGAATCTAATCATAGTGTCTGAGGATACCTTCTCAGAGACCTACATACTAAGTTAATATACTTGAAAGGCTAGTGACTTTTCATTTATTCATCACAGAGAATCAGGGTCTAGAAAGAGGGGCAGAATTTTCACTAAGCCCCTTGGCAAAGCTGAGTATAACATATTTTAGAGAATTACTCTTCCCATAAACTTTATCAATTGAAGTACTAAGAGAAGGAAGGAAAAAGTGAATTTCTGCCTTTTGTGTTCTAGCAAAAATGAAAAATTTTTATTATCCTTAGGTGAAACTATCTTTCTTATTATATAATTGATCAGTTCAAAGGGGAAGTTAACAGGAAAGGGAGCTCATGGTGGGTATTTTTATTTCTGTTAAGATGCTAACATTATAGATCAGTAAAGTGGAAGAACTTCCTAATGGGGAAAAAATAACCTAAACATGGTGGTTAAAATAAAATGAAAAAAAAAAACTTTTTTTCAATGTATAGATAGAGCTGAGTTCAAAAAAATGTCAGCTGTATCTCCAAGAGCTATAATTGCAGGGTAAAATGATACTAAAGCTTCTATGCGCAAAGAAGCAGTGGACTAGGGAAAAGAAATAGAACGTATGGCTTCTAAATAAGTAAAGAAAAAAACAAGAAAACCCAATCAACAAAAAAAAAAAATCAGGAAAGTAAGGGTTGAACAGAGAAAAAAAAATAAACTTGAAGTAAGCACAACAGAAATAAATCCAAAAATATCAATAATCTCTCTAAATATAAACAGACTAAATTTTTCCATGGGGATTGTTAAGATTGTATACATAAGGTTCATCTATAATCTTGAGACATAGCTGACATTAAAGCATGAAGACATGTTTCAGAGTGAAAAGATAATGATAAACCAGGCAAATGCTAATCAAAAGAAAAACTGTTATGAATGTATTTGTATAAGATAATGGCCTTTAATGCAAAAGAGATTTTGGGGTTTTAAAAGGGTTACTGCATAATGATAAAAGTTTCAACCTTAAGGACTCCGGCAAGATGGCGGTCTAGGCAGAAGCACCACGCCGTCCCTCCACAACAAAGATCCGAAAAACTAAGCCAAACAGAGAATCAACAATCCTGAAACCCTA
>NW_004444035.1:8631103-8675892 GCF_000243295.1 Trichechus manatus latirostris | reverse complement strand
ATCCAGCAATCCAACTCCTAGGAATATATCCTAGTGAAATAAGAGTTGTCACTCAAATAGACATACGCACACCTATGTTCATGGCAGCATTGTTCACAATAGCAAAAAGCTGGAAACAACCTAGATGCCCATCAACAGATGACTGGATAAAGAAACTATGGTACACACACACAATGGAGAACTATGCAACAGGAAAGAACAATGATGAATCTGTGAAGCATCTCATAACATGGATGAAACTGGAAGACATTATGCTGAGTGAAATAAGTCAATCACAAAAGGACAAACATTGTATGAGACCTCTATTGTAAAAACCCATCAAAAAGTTCACAGACAAAAAGTAACAATCTTTGTTGATTACCAGGGATGGGAGGGGTGGGGGGGGAAATACTAAATAGGCAATAGATAAGTGGTATCTTGGGTGAAGGGTGAGACAGAACACAATACTGGGGAAACCAGCACAACTTGTACAAGAAAAGGTCATGGAAGCTCCATAGACACATCCAAACTCCCTGAGGGACTGATTTGCTGTGCAGAGGGCTGTGGGGACCATGGTCTCAGGGAACATCTAGCTCAACTGGCATAACACAGTTTATAAAGGCAATGTTCTACATTCTACCTTGGTGAGTAGCATCTGGGGTCTTAAAAGCCTGTGAGCTGCCATCTAAGATATTCCACTGGTGTCATCGCTTCGGGAGCAAGGGAGAGTGAAGTGAACAGGATATGAGGAAAAGATTAGTCCGAAGGACTAATGGACCACAGCTACCACGGCCTCCACCAGACTGAGTCCAGTAAAGCTGGATGGTGCCCGGCTACCACCACTGACTGCTCTGACTGGGATCACAACAGAGGGTTCTGGACAGAGCTGGAGAAGGATGTAGAACAAAATTCTAACTCACACACAAGAAGAAGACCAGATTTACTGGCCTAAAGGAGACTGGAGAAACCCCGAGAGGATGGCCCCCAGATACCCTTTTAGCTCAGTGGTGAAGTCACTTCTGAGGTTCACTGTTCAGCCGGGAAGTGGACAGCCCCATAAAACCAAATGAGACTAATGAGGCACAGCAGTCCAGGGACAAGGGCTAGAAGGCAAAAGGGGATAGAAAAGCTGGTGTTAGGGAACCCAAGGTTGAGTAAGGATAGTGTTGATGTGTTGTGAGGTTGTTAACCATTGTCATAGGGCAACATTTGTACTAACTGTTTAATGAAAAACTATTTTGTTCTGTAAACCTTCACCTAAAGTGAGAATAGCAGCACAATTGGAAGAGCGTAGTCGATGTTGCTGAACTGTGCATGTAGAATTTTTTGAAATGGTGTATCATTGGCTATGTATGTTTTCACCCAAAAAAAGAGGCGGAAATGTCGAGAAGAGAGGGTTGACATGTTGTGGGGTTGTTAACCAATGTCATAAAACAATATGTGTACTACTGTTTCATGAGAAACTATTTTTTCTGTAAACCTTCACCTGAAGTACAATAAAAAAAAAGTAAATATATATATAAAATTAAGCCATTAAGTCAAAAACTGTACATATAATAATTTTTTAGGTAAATAGAATTAACTGAAAGTGATTTAAGAAGAAATAAAAAGTATAAAATAAGCTAGTTGCTAAAATATCTCCCAATTAAAAGAACAAATAAGCAAAAAAGACTCTTGGTTTTACAGACAAATTGTGCCAGAGATTTAGTAACAGAGTCAGACTGAAACTCATTTAGAGAAAACTTTAAAAAAGGGAACATTCCTCAATTCAATTGATGCCACTAGTTTAATCTTGATACAAAAACAAACAAGGGCAACGAAGGACAAAAAAATTATTGGCTATTTTTAGTTATACACAGAGACACAAAATCCTAAATCAAATATTAGTCAAATGAATTCGGAAATATAAGTTATATTTATGGCCAAACTACATCTAGTGAAACAATTGTAAAGTATATATACTAGGTGAATAAAAGATTTTATAAAATGGATTGGATTTTATAAAATAGAACAATCATTCTTGATTAACAACTCTTATTAACAAGATCTAGCTACTGCAGACTTATGTCAAACGTCATGCTTGATAATGAAATGTTAAAAGCATTGCCTTTAAAATCAATTCCAACCTAGGATGTCTGCTATTATTGCTCAATGTAATATTTTACTCACGGTCTTAGATACTGCAATCAGATAAATAAAAGAATAAGTGTTTATAAAAAGAAACAACCTTAATGAGTTGAGTAGACTATAGACACTAAACATTTTTACTTTAAAAGAAGAGAATTTATAGTTAGATTATAAGAAACTAAAAATTCAGCATATTTACTAGATACACCATCTACAAAAATAGATTAAAAATCTATTAAAATTAGATTACAAATTAGATTTACTACACCCCAGAAAACTTTTTTAAATATGAACTTTAGAAAAATATATTATTCACACCCCTGAAACTACTGCCCTGAGATAATCTTTAAATGTTAAACCAAAAATATCCGCCGAAGTCTTCTTAAAACCAAACAATAGTTTTGCTTAACTAGTAAAAAAATGTCCACCTTGAGCATTAAGCTCTTTTAGGAACTATCTATACGGGATCAAATAGACAACAGCAACTTGAAAGATTAGAGAGGAACTTCGGGGGACAGTGAATTCATTTTAGTGGGGGGAGGAACAACTCAGAAAGGAAGGTGAGAATGGTTGTACAGCTCAAAGAATGTAATCAATGCTACTAAGTTGTATGTGTAGAAACTGTTGAACTGGTGTATGTTGTGCTGTGTATATTCTCAACAACAAATAAATAAAAGTTTAAAAATATATACCATCCACAATAGCAACATAAATACAAACTATCTAGGACTATGTCAATCATAATATGCAGAGAAACTATCTGAAAAAAGTATAATTTTACTAAAACATATTGAATAAAATGAATACACAAGAATTCAAAAGTAATGGAGAGATATTCTATATTCATGGAGAAGAAGAATCAATATAATAAAAATAACTATTCTTTATTAAGTCTATCCATAAATACCATGCGATTCCAATAAAAATCCTGATAGGGTTAGACGGGCATTTGATAGTATAATTCTAAAAATGCATATAACAGAGCTAAAGGGCTCAAAAGAGGTCAGATAATTTTGAAGAAGTAAAGCAAGGTGGGTACACTTATCCTACCAGCTATCAAGATTTATAAGATTTTATTAAATAGGACATCAGACAAGAACAGGGGCAGACAAATTCACCAGTGCACAGATATTAGGAAGCCCAGAACTGACCACACATATAGAACCTGAGAGATGATGATGTTGGCATTGTAGATCAGGACAAAAGGACAGGATTAAAAACTTAATCATGAGAGAAAAAAAAATCAAGCTTTTAGAATAAAATAAAGAATACTTGTTAAATTTGAGGGTGAGGAGAAAGATTTTTTTAAACAAGGTAAACAAAGCACAAGTGCTAAAGGAAAGGATTAATAAATCTTACTGTTTTAAAACTAAAAAGGTGTGTGCAGCAAAAGATACAACAAAAGTGAAAAGACCAGGGCGAGTCTGGGGGAAGATATTCACAATACAAAAAACTAACAAGTTAGTATTCAAAACACATTTCTGAAACTACAAATCAATAAGAAAAAGAAAACAAGCCAAGAGAAAAACAGTAAAAGGTCTGAAAAAGCAATCCCCAAAGAGGAACGACAGACAGCCAATAAACATGGAAAAAATGTTCAACTTCACTAGAAATCAGCAAAATGAAAATTAAAGCCACAAACAGATACCACTTCTTAGCTCTCAGATTGGGAAAAATCTAAATAGTCCAAAAATAGCAAATGCTAGCGAGGATATGGGGCAACAGGATTTCTTTTCACTGATGGAGAAATATGAATTGCTTCAACCACACTGGTGAGCAATTTGTTCATATCTGGTAAATTTGAGATATGCGTAATTTATTTCCAAGTGATTCCATCTCTAGATATCTATCAGGAAGAATAAGGAGACATGTACAAGAATGATCATAGGAGCATTGTGATTTATAGTCATTAACTGGGAAAATAAAATGTTATCATTAGGACAATGGGTGGATAAACTGTGGTATGCCCACAAAAAGTAATACAAATATCAGTGAAAAATGAGTCAACAAAAAATTTATGTATATCACAAATAAAACGTTAAGAGGAAAGCACCAAGTTGCTGAGAAATTGACCAGTATGCTGTCATTGATAGAGAGCTTGCCGTTGTATGCCCTCCAGTCGATTCCAACTCATAGTGACCTGATAGCGACCCTGGAGGACAGAAGAGAACTGCCCCATAGAGCTTCCCAGGCTGTCATCTTTACAGGGGCAGATCACCAGATCTCTTCTCCCACGGAACCGCTGGTGGGTTCGAACCCACAGCCTTTCAGATAGCAGTCAAGCACTTAACCATTGCACCACCAGGTCTCCTTATAGAAAGTTTAGTAGCATTAAAAAGTGTACCAAATATGCTTTAGGATACATGCAATGATAAGAACTAAATTCATCACAGGGATAAGTCTATGATGCAGGTTGGGGAATGCATCTGGGAAATGTACACAAGAGGCTTCAACTCTATCGGTAGCATTGAGTAGTGAGTACAAATTTGTTTATAATATTACTATTTATGTCTTTTTGTACGCTGAAACAATTTCATAACTCTTCCCTCCATAAAAGGATACAGACTGTGAAATAAACAATAAAGAAGTATAATTAAATGCTTTCATTCATTCATTCATTTAGTTAAAAGGTAACTGAAATCCAATGAAAACCAAACCAAACCAATTGTTGAGTCAATTTTTCATGGCGACCTCAAGTGTGCAGAGGAGAACTGTGCTCCACAGGGTTTTAAAGGTTGTGACTTTTGGAAGCAGATCTCCAGGCCTTTCTTCCAAGGAGCCTCTGGGTGGGTTCAGACTACCAATCTTTTGGTTAGTAGTTGAGCACTTTACAGTTTGGAGGAAATACTTGCTCAATGACATCTAACTACTTAATAACAGAATGAGGACTCAAACCCATGTATCTGACTCACACTCCAATATCTTAGTAGTTCATATTGCTAAGAAATATTAGAGAATAAAATGTGTAGTTCCTCTTTACAATTAGGAAAGTTGAGCCTGAGATAAATTTAATTGACTATCTTAGGGTTACAGAATCAGAAAATGGATCAGTGTGTCTTCTACCCTAACACAGCCAATAAAGATACTCGCTAATAAAAGTGGCTCAAATGGCTATGATTTTTGAGTCACAGAGAACACACCTGGATTGAAAATGTCCACTAGCTAAACTGGATATGTTGCTGACTCCCTGCCAATGGTAGAGGGGGCTTTAGGGTAATATTTCCACCCACAGAATTAAACAATAACTTCACCTTCAATTAAAATGAGCTGTAAAAATATTTTATGGTCGTTGTTTATGTGTATGACACATAATAATTATAAAGTAGATCACTTACATTATTGTAAGGGGTGTGTGTGTATTTGTGGGTGTAGATTTTCTAAATTAATGGCAGAGAAGGGCATTAGCTACAAATGTTACACTTAAGTAGGCTTAAAGAATGTCAGGAAGGTGACAAATATTAATATAATAATATATAATATGTATTATATGGTTGTTGTTGTTGATAGGTACCACTGAGTTGATTTTGACTCATAGAGATGCCATGTGACAGAGCAGAACTTCCCCAGAGGGTTTTCGAAGCTGTAATCTTTATGGGAGTAGATCTCCAGGTCTTTCTCCTGTGGAGCCACTGGGTGGGTTCGAACTGCCAACCTTGAGGTTAGCAGCTGCACGTTTAACCATTGCACCATTAGGGCTCCTTATTGTACAATGTATAGTATAATATATATAATAAATAATATTAAATAAGAACCTTTTGTTAGTGCAGGGGTCCGGAGTACCAAGAAGGCACTGTGTGGCCCAGGAACAGATCACCCAGAAGCAAGGTATTCAGGGGCTTAATTGTGTTTACTTACTTATCTATAGTGCATAATTTACCTGGTGAAAAATAGGTGAAATTATGCACTACAGATTAGTAAGTAAACACAATTAAGCCTATACGTACCTCGTTTACTGTAAACCAGCGTGTACTGTGCTTACTGGTTAATCCGCTTCTGCTGGTGGCTTTCATGGGGTCTGAGAAGCTCGCAGGCAAAACATAGGTACAGAAGCAACTATGTAGAACTTATTTAGAGTTTTAAAAAATTCAAACGCAACAAAATTAGTAAATCTAGCAGGATTTCTGGAATTAACAGAACAAACATGGGAGGAAAAAAAATCAGTTTTCCCTCAGGTTCTTACTCCTCTGTGGAGAAAAGTTCCCCGGGCTTGTTCTGGTACAGAAAGCAGGCTGCTGTTGGCTACCATTGAGTCAACTCATGGGCACTTCACACACAACATTTTGTGCCATGCCCATGATTGACTGCAGGTTGGACTGTTGTAATCCACAGGGTGCTCACTGTTTGATTTTTGGAAGTACATTGCCAGGACTTCCTTTGAGCCCATTTCAGTCTGGAAGCGCCATTAAAAGTTGTTCGGCATCAAAGCAACACACAAGCCTCCACTGACAGACTCGTGTTGGCTGCACTTGAGGTGAATTGCCTGTGATCAAACCAGGGTCTCCTCCAAGGAAGGCTGGAATTCTACCACTGAACCACCAATGCTCCCCAGAGATAGCATAAAGTGGAAAATATACACAGATCCTGCAAGCGGTAGTTGTGACAGAATCTCTAATACAAGAGACTGGCAAGGCTCTACTCAAAGGAAAAAGCCTTAAAATTTTAGGGAAACCATCCTTGATTCATATCTAACAGATAGTGTAAATACAAAAAAGAGTCTGTAGGCAACTCTTTACATATCCACTTGAAGGTCCTTCATTGGGCACCTGTCACAGGTATTTCTAGGTCTGATGGTAGAGTTACTGGAGTCCTGGTGGCACAGTGATAAAGAGCTCGGCCGCTAACCAAAAGCTTAGCAGTTCAAATCCACCATCCGCTCCTTGGAAATTCTATGGGGCAATTCTACTCTGTTCAATAGGCTCGCTATGAGTAGGAACTGACTCTACGTCAACAGGTTTGGTTTTGTTTTTTGTTTTTTGTTTTTAATGGTAGAGTTAAGGAGCCCTTAAGGCGTAGGGGTTAAGCGCTGGGCTGCTAACTGAAAAGTTGATGTTCGAACCCGCCAGCCGCTCCGCGGGAGGAAAGATGTGGCAGTCTGCTTCTGCAAAGATGTACAGCCGTGGAAACCCTATGGGGCAGTTCCACTGTGTCCTCTAGAGTCACTTGACAGCAATGGTTTTGACCTTTGGTTATGGTAGAGCTGACGAAAGTAACAGGACAGGCAACAGGAGTACCCTGTGGGAAGGGCACTGCTCGCGGATTTCTCAGCCTTCACAGAGGCTTTAGAAAATGCTCTCAAAAAATCAAGACCTCTCTTAATTGCTGTCCCTGAGGCCCCCACCCAAGAAGCAGAGGAAACCCTCATTTGGAAAACAACCTACTCTGTCCATTCAAGACTCAAAATAATTATTCTCTTAGCTGCCCTACAAAGGGTAGGCTTTGGTTTAAAAAAAAAAAAAAAAGGCAAAGTGTAGTCAAAGTCAGGTAATGAGTCAATGAAAATTAAACTGGAAAATTTTTAATAGCTATATTAAGAGGCAGAGGGCCAAAGTCACCCAGCTGGGCCCCAACTACGGTTACGGATAGTTTTATTTCATAACAATCACCCAGTACTAACTCTTTAGGTTCACCACCAACAAACAGACTCACTCCAGGGAACTCAAAATTGTACCATCAAACTGGACAAACTGTAACCTCTGCTATAGTATTAACAAAAGAGGGAGATTTAACAAGAATGGCCCAATGATGCTAAAACAAATCCACTATTCCTAACTTAAAACGAGTAACAAGACATTCCTAATATTTTCATGTAACTGCAGATGACACCTTGCTTTTCTGTAATCTCAGATTCTAGGAATGGGCATGAATCTTTATCTAGAAAATTTTATCCTGGACACACTGGACACATGCAACAATGATAATACATTAACATGACCATGGAAAATCAGCTTACAGACATGTTCCCTCAAAAGTTACTAAGACATTTTAAACATATGCACAGTAATATAACAACCACCTATGTAGCTCTCTATTGAGATTAAACTGATGACAACATTTTGTCCTATTTACAACAGATGTCTTTATATATATGTATTTAAGAAATGTAAAAAAAATGTCTTTCCTCAAAGGTCTTTTTTATTCATCTCTTTCCCAAGTAACCACCATCTGGAAATTAGTGTTTATCATCTGCATATTTGCTTTATTACTACATGTGCTATTTTTTAAGCGTTTAAGACTTACATTAATGACATTCTGCATTATGCCTTTTGCAATTTTTTTTTAATTTAGCAGTATTTTTTTTTAATTTATCCTCATTGGTTTACTTGTCATGTTGATTTGTAGAATATTTTATTTATACTGTCTATAAATGTTGTGCCATTTATATGTGTTGGAAATATCTTCTTCCAACCTATGGTTTATATTTTCATTTTATTTATGAAGTTGTCTATTATATGCTTGTTTTTAATGGGCTTTCTGTGGTTCAGCTATTCTTTGGATAAACTCAGTTGGCTTTACATAATATTTTTTATACACTGTTGATTTTGGTTTGTTATAATTTACTTTAGAACTCTTATGTCTGTTTTCTTGTATGAAATTGTGTTTACAATTCCCTTTCTTGTGCTTTCTTTATTGGCTTTTATTATTAAAGCTTTTTCTACTATAAAGGATTTGAGGTCTATTCTCTTTTCTTTGAAAGAGTTTGTATAATATTAAATAACTTGTTCCTTGAATGATTAGGAAAACTTACCTGAACAACTGTCTGGGCCTGGTGGTTTTGTGTGTATACGTTGGGGGGTGAGGCAGTATTTTTATCTAGGCATTCAACCTATTTAATGAATACTGGCCTATTTATGTTGTCTATTTCTCCTTGAGTACATATATACTACATTTACATATGTGTACATATATATATATGATAAATTTATACACACACATATATATTCTAGGAAAGTCTCCATTTTGTTAACCTTTTAAATTTATTGAACTATAGTGTATGCCAGAGGAGACATTCCAGGTAGAAGAATTAGCATTTTCAAAGACAATGAAGTATAAACCAGCATGAAACATTTGGAAAAATGTCATTACAAAAATCTTTTTTTTTTTCACTGAAGCCCAGTAAATGAAAGTGTGCATGCGTGCACACATGTGTGCATGTGTGCTTGTGTGTGTGTGTAAGTAGTAGTAGTAATAGTTGTAGTAGTAATAGTGGTAATAAAAGTAGAAGGTTTGAGGCTGGAGATGTAGGCAGGAATTCAATTATTAAGAGTTTGAATTCATGTACAGGGTTTGATGAGATTTAACTAGAGAATGATGTAATGGAATTTATGATTTGCAAAGATCATTCTGGAAGCAAAGTAGAGATAAAATGGAAGAGAGAAAAGCTAGAGTCAAGCAGGCTAATAGCAGGTAATTATTGTAATTCTGATAATAAATGAAGACCTGAACTAAGGCAGTGGAGAGGAGCTTTAAAGAGAAGGTGACAATTTAGAAGAGAGAATTCACAGACTGTGTGGCCCTTTGAAGGAAGGAGACAAAGAAGATGGAGTCATCATGGCTGACACCTAGAGTTCTGTTTACGTTAGGTCAGGTCTCCTGGAAAACAGACACTGAGGCAGAGTTTGGTGCAGGGAGTTTATACTCACAAAAGTTCTCAAGAATAACACTGGAAAGCGACTGAGGAAAACAGGATTGGGCAGAGGGAGAAGTTGGACTGTGATGTGGTTGAGTGGAGGCCTCAGCTGATCCCATGTGGAACTCTGGAGATGGAAGGCCCTTCCTAGCTATCCTGAGTAGAGACAAGGAGGCTGAGCCTTTGTTCACCGTATTAGCAATCAAAGGATGTGGGATGCCCCCAGGAAGGAGTATAACTTTGGATAAAGGAGCTTTCTTTGGCTAAGGGCAGTTCCTGGCAAGGGATTCATCAATAAGCTATTAGCATTCCTGTGTCAGCTGAAAAGATGAATGCCTTTTTCTTGAACGGGGTTGTGGATGGCAAACTCTAGAATCCACTATTCTTGCCTTTTGTGTTTGGGTAATGGCTTTAACATTCATTACACCAAGGGGATTCAGGAAGAGAGAAAGATTTAAGATAAAGATGGGCTAATAAATTGAAATGTTGGTTTTGAGACATCCATGGGACCTCAAATTGGAGTTGATAATGAAGCCACTGGATGCATGGGCTTTGAGCTAGCAGAGAGATATAGAATTACAGATTTAGGAAGCTCTGGCATATAAGTGGTAGCTGAAGCCATACTTATTACTGAAATAAAATAGATTGAGAAGATTGAATACAAAGACTTGGAGAACAATATCATTTAAGTTAGGAGTATCAGATAAGAGCTTTTTTTTAATTAGGAAAAAACAAATTCATTTATTATAATTATTAGGTTTCATCATAATTGTATTTTAATATCCCTCTTTAAAAAAATTCCACTTTTAATTGTGAGTTTGGTAATTATATATTTTAGGAAGAAACAAATACTTAATATTGTAAATAATAATGGGAAACATTCATATTAACATAAATTCATTTTACACAATCCTTGTCCATGACTGAGTCCACTGAATTATAAGTACACGCAGCCATCACTAACATCATTTCCACTGTAGTTTTCATCAGTTATCTTTTTCCTAAAAAATAAGAGCTTTTAAGTAGGTAGAAAGGAATAAAGTGGTACTGCAGAAGCTGAACCAAAAACATATGCGAAAGCAAGCATGAATAATATTCCCCGTGCTTTGGAGAGCACAAGAAGTGCAAGGAAGAATATTTCTGGAGGATTTGGCACTGTGGATGCCAGCCAGTGACTTTAGTGACAGCAGGTTCAATGAGTGATGAGCAGTGAAGATTGGAGGCAGGGGAGATAGATTATGTCTTCAATAAATTGACTGCCCTCACGGGCTGTTAGGGTTAAGGGAACAGTAGCGGTTGGCGAGATACGGCAGAGATAATTGGGAGAAAGATAGACGTACCAGTTAGGGTCTTGGCAGGAAGAAGGTGACCTGACATCAGCTATGACCTTTGGTTGAAGGGCGTAGCCAGCCCAGGGTGATCTTCCAGGGAAGCAAAAGGGGCTTAAATACCTGGACCAGCCTTTCTTTACTCTGTTGCTGGTGCTTTCCATTCAAACTCAGTTGAAGTCAAAAAGCAAGGGATCCTTTGATGCAGTCCATACAGAGCAGAAGGAGAAGAGTGGAGTGCGGATCTGGTAGGACAAGCAGAAGATGCAGGACAATGGAGGAACATTTTCATGCCATACAGAGTGATCTGTGGGCTTGCTTTTCCTCTTTCACATGTAAAGAGAATTTTCTGCCTGCAAGTAAAACTAATGGGATCAGTCAGCTATCCAGACAACAGAAATGAAGAATTAGATCTGTGAAAACCACAAATATTTTCATGACAATGAACAATATAAACATATTTCCATTTATAATGTTAGAAAGATTCAAGGAAATGAACACTCTATGATACATGGTAAAATGGACCATAGAAATTGTACATTCTTACTAATACAGAGATTAAGACTATGACATTAGATTATAGAAAAATACATGATGTCAGAGTTTTAAAATTCATCAACTGCTTTTTTTTTTTTTTTTTTGTCAGAAGAAACAGAAAGAAGAGAAGCTTGGAGATTTATCAGGACTGAGTCCCTTCGCAGTCAACAATTGGCTCTTAAACTTGCAAAATATTTGGAGCATGTGTTTTTCTTTGCTTGTTAGTTTTCCCACACTACAGATTTTCTAGATTTTGCTAATCCAAGTGCCTGGCTCATTTCTTCCTCAGCATCTTTATGCATTTCCTCCATGTATCAAATTCCCTGTCTAAATTAGTACAAAATTTTCTTGACGGAAGAATCAAATAAAAAAAGGGGAAAAATCGGCCAACATTTTCTAGGCATTATTTAAGACAAACAATCCTAATATTGTTCATTTCTGTTTCTTCCCTTAAAAATTATGCCAGGGTTGTATAAGAAAATGAATAAAAATCACAGTTTGATTTTAAAAATCACAATGAAAGTTACTTGGTTGCTGTTTGGCAACAGACATTTTTGACTATTTGGAAACAAACTGAGAGTAGAGGGAGAAGCCTGTGAATTCTTTGAAAGGAGATGGACTGTTTTTCCCTCTTTAGGCCTTTGTTTTTCTAAGAAGTAAAAGTTGACAGGAAAGCCTGGGTTGTGTGGGGAAGGAAGCAGGGAAGTGGGGTGTGGAGAGAGAGCCCTGGGGAAGGCTGCTGTGTCTCTGGCCCTTGGCTCACTGAGCATTGCTGTGCAGGAGCCCTTCAGGAGCTACAGGCAAAGCCAAGTGGAGTCTGGACCACAGGCTCACGAGACGAGGGCAGTGGGATTGCCAAGGGACTTCTACTTTGAAAGGGCTACTGAAGCTGCTCCATCTGAGGTTGGCTTTCTTGAGGATGCTATTCACTCTCTGGGATATAATTCTGAAGTATAAAGAAAGCGATTTCTACAAGTGTTGACTTCTGTTCTAACCTACATGTTTATGAGGAATTTCTCCGGGCAGTTTTAGCCCTCAATATATGCTTAACATTGGTTTAATCAAATATCAATTACAGGAAATGTCTATGCTTACTGAGCTCCATTACTCACAGCATCGGCAGCCTTTCCTTCTTTATATTTACAGTTGCCATGAGGCTGAGCCGACTCAACAGCAACCAACAACCACAAAAAGTATAGAATGAGTCAGTAGAGAACTTTAGGCAACATCGTTATTAAATGGCTTAGATTTGTCTTCCTTCTAATCAATAACAATGTAGAAAAGAACTTGAGAGCATTTTTTTGAAGGAGTATATTGTTGTTGTCAGGTGCCATTGAGTCCGTTCCAATCATAGTGACCCTATGCACCACAGAATGGAACACTGCTTGGTCCAGCGCCATCCTCACAATCGTTGTTATGTTTGAGCCAGCTGTTGCAGCCACTGTGTCAGTCCATCTCGTTGAGGGTCTCCCGTCACACATTTAAATTAGAACTTTTAAGTTTGTGATAGGACCACCAAATTTTACAGGGAATTTAAAAATATGTAAATTTATAGTTCATTCATTAAATTATTTATTGTGCACAAACTATGTACCAAGAAGATTTCGGAGTCCTGGTTATAGAGAAGTGAACAAGGCAAATTTCCTGGCCTCAAAGAACGCACCATTTACTGCTTAGTAACACAACAAATGGAAAGTGCACCCTTTCAGTTTCTCTTGGGAGTCCCTGGGTTGGGCAAATGTTAATGAGCTTGGCTTCTAACCAACACTTTGGAGGTTCTAATCCAACCAGAGGCACCACGGAAGAAAGGGATGGCAATCTACTCCTAAAAAATCAGTTACTGAAAACCCTGTGGAGCACAGTTCTACTCTGACACACACATGGTTGTCATGAGTTGGAGTTGACTCAATGGCAGCTGGTAGTTTTTTCAGTTTTTCTTGGGAAACTCACAGCCCAACATAAATGTAGGCATAAGCTTAGTTCTTTACTGTATAAACAGGAGAAGGGCCTCCTGCTGAAGGATCTGTAGGCAGAGCTGTTGGAGGAAACGTTTGTCTCTGCTGCTGTCAAATCCTTCTTAGTAGTGTTCTCCCCTCACTTCCTTGGAAGCTTCTTCCTTCCAGACTGGAATCCATCCAGTCCCATCACATCAACTTAAGTATAAACTGTTGTTCCATAAACAGCATGAAGGGCAGACCCTTCTGGAGCTATTACATTTTTAAATTCTTAACAGCAAAAGCATTTTTTAAAGACCTGCAAAATTATAAAAAATAAAGTAAGACGATGACTTGACTGGCGGTTGGTGGTTGAAAGTTCTGATTTACAGACCCTGCTTTAGTTAATTTGTGTTTAAATAGCACTGAATCAGCAGACCCTTCTCACAGTGCTCATTTTGTTCTGATGATATTGAGTTTATAATATCAAACCAACATTCTTTACTGAACCCTTGGCAAATGACCTTAGTAATTCCGCAAGTCTGGTAGAGCCACCAGCCAGGTAACAAAAGTGAACAAACGACATTTTATTCTTATTAACAATGACACATGCTTAGAATGAGTGCCTTGATCTTCTGCACCCTATTTTCATCAGCCTTTCCCTTCTAAAGCTCTTCTTTGGAAACCTCCTTGAATATGAGGATTTAGTAGGGACTTTGAATAAAGAAATCTCAAGCAGGATGTCTCTGTGGCATTCCAAGTCAAGAGTATTTATCAACAGTAATTTCTATTTTTATAACTGTCTGAGATCATGTGAGTTTGTAGGAAAGAGTTGTCTATTTATTAAAGAGAGGTCCTTTATGTTTTCCCATGACACGAGTAGGCACAAGACTAATAATTTATCTTTTCACTCTCTGTATTTACTTGGAGAACTGTTAACTCTTCCAGCACTGAAGATTTATGTAGGTGTCAAAATTGATGTCTAGTAAATATTTACATGTTACATACACAGAAGCTTTAATTTTCAGAGCACTGGGGTAATGTATTTAAAAAAAGATATATTGATATTCTATAATGTAAAATCTCAGTAATCCATATTAATTAAAATGAAAAACCAGACTGAACTAAAGATGTACTAATTTGAGGAGATGTTTAAAGGAAACCCACTTCATTACTTCCACATGCACAGAGAAAGAATACTACTATTACTGACCAACAGCTTTAGATAATATAGTTTAATAAACAAGTAAAAATGAGCTAGGGTTCATATGAATTGTAGGAAGATAATTCAAGGAAAATGTTTTAAAATAATGTGTACTGTTTGCATTTTAAATATTGCTCAGAAAAACATACGTTCTCACACAAAAATATATTATGTGTCACATGGGGTCCTTATGAGTCAAAATCGGCTCGACACCACCTAACAACAACATAGCAGCCTTAAGCTTAAGCACCTATCTTTCCAGTAATGTGTTTCCAGTACACCATACATTGTAAAATGTGGATTCTTAATCAAGATTTTCCAGATAAGCAGCCACCAATTTTCAAGTGGATTATATTTACAATGTTCATACCTATTGTTTGTGACCCTTACTAATTCACATAAAATTATATTTTATTTATTTTATTGGATCAGTTGGCCGGCTAAAAAAAAGTTTCATTAACTCAAATGTATCTGATCCATAGCACTCCATTCCTGTTGACGCTGAGTCGATTTTGACTCATAGTGACCCTATAGGACAGACTACACTTCCCCCATAGAGTTTCCAAGGAGTGGTTAGTGGATTTGAACTGCCGACCTTTTGGTTAGCTGCCAAGCTCTTAACCACTGCGCCACCAGGGCTCCAGCACTCTATTAGGTTAATAACATCTCAAATTGTATTTATGCTCAATGTTAACTTGCACTACTATCTGTATATTGTTCACTATATGGGAGAAGAAGAGACAGCATAGGATTTAGATAAATATCTTGGTAGAAATATAGTATACTGCCCCATCCCCACTGAATGTACATTCAAGAAATGCCCTTGAATCATCATATCCAAAAAGCATGTTCCCCCAAACAAAATTCCTGGCACACTATTTATTTTCTGTCCAGAATACTTACATTATGGCACTTCTTAAGAGTTGACTGCAATAATGGCCTCAATGATTCACCTCTCCTTATATCCATACTCTTTGTCAAACTATTTGGAAGTTCCTTTTACTAAAAGGGCAGAAAATATGTTGCCACCCTTTAGCTCTGATTGTGACTATTGCTTTTCTTTGGCCAGTAGAGTTAGGTAGTAGTGGCAGCAGGTCAGTTCTAAGTCTAGGCCTCTAGACACCTAGAGTGTTTCCATTTGCTCTTCCGCATCTCTGCCGTCTTTGTGGGGACGTGCCGAAGCCTGTCTGCTAGTCATCCCAGCTGAGATGAGACTAGGTGAGTGGGTCAGCCATCCACTCTCGCACATACGAGCAAACCCAGCCTTGATAAGCAGAGTTGCTTAGCTGACACCTAGCAGATTTCAGATGTGTGAACAATAAATGCCTATTGCTATATGTTACTGAGATTTTGTGTTTGGTTGTTACAGAGCAGAAGCTCATACAACCAGGTAGGACAATTCATCATGGTGAAAACAAGAAAGTCTATGCAGCTGTGTCTCTAAAGATAACCCTTCCACCTCCTATATCAGAATCATTTAGCATGCTTGTTAACATGAAGATGCCTCAATCACTTCTCAAAATACTGAATTAGAATCTTTGGAGGGAAGGATCTGAAAACAGACATATACCACACTAATTATTATACACACTAAAATCTGAAAATTGTTGGTCTATAGACTCAACCTCTGGAGAAGATATTTCTTTTGTTTTGCCTTGGTAGTGACACAGGAAATGTCCCAAGAAACGTATCAGTGGGACAGTTTTTGAAGACCCCTTTAGTTGCCCTATTTGCCACATCCCCCAAAACAGGGAAAGCATGAGTGACAGGAAAACCACCACCAGTGGACTTCCATACTGTATTTATGCATTCACTGTGTTCATGTGTGCATCTTTTAACGGGTCCTGGTGGAACAACAGTTAAGCAATCAGCTGCTAACCAAAAGGTTGGTGGTTCGAATCCACCTAGTGTTTCCATGGGAGAAAGATCTGGTGATCTGCTTCCCTAAAGATTATAGCCTAGGGAACCTTGTGGGGCAGTTCTACTCTGTCACATGGGATCGCTATGAGTCAAAAATCGACTTGACGGCACTTAACGACAACCACAACAACAACATACATGTTTTATGTTCTATAAGTAAGGAGTTTTAAAGTCATGACACAGATAGCTTTACTGGCAAAAGTAGATAAGCCAGATGAATTAAGTCCTGGGCTAACACTTTCAGGGATCTAAGTTTCTCAATACCTTTGTATCGTAAGAAAGTTATTTTCAGGTATTTTCCCTATACATACAAAATTGTGGAAAATCCTAGGTGTTTATAACCATATATATAACCTCAAACTAGATTTACATTAATTTATAATTTTTTTCTTTTTACCTTTTTCTTTTCGGGTTCTTAAAAACCATTTTAAATGCCTGGCACTGAATGTTTACACGAAAGATTTGGACACTATAAAAACTCAAATTTCAACCTAGTTTTAGATTCTGGGCTACTAAATTTACTGGATTCAGTTGTCTAAATAACATACTTTATTGCTTGTTTATACCCTGAAATATCAGCAAAACTTTTTCCATTCTTTTAGTTTTATGATGAATTTATTTTGAAGTGGTTATTAAAATACAAATGCATTTAGCTTGAGATGCTCTAACTACTTTTTTAGGGTGGTGGTAATTACATATAAATATT
Organism: Trichechus manatus latirostris; assembly: GCF_000243295.1. Classification (NCBI taxonomy): domain Eukaryota; kingdom Metazoa; phylum Chordata; class Mammalia; order Sirenia; family Trichechidae; genus Trichechus; species Trichechus manatus. Next base: position 8,658,530 of record NW_004444035.1, on the reverse strand, counting down.
ATGAAAATCTTGTTGTTTGTCCTGGAGATGTTTATCCAATGTGGGGCTAGGGCTCGAAGAGAAACTGTGAGAAGAACTGAAGAGTTGTGATGTGTTTTAATAAGAATCCTTCCATTGCAAACAGACAGAATTCCAATTTAAAAATGGTAAGGGAAAAGGGGCCTTAATTGGCTCACATAACTGAAGAGTCCAGAGATAGGTTTTCAGGCATAGTAGGATCCAGCTGATCAAACTATATTTTTTGAAGTATTTCTTAGCTCTACTTTCCTGTATATGATCTTTCATTTCTAGGTTAGTTATTTCCAATTAATTTCAAAGATGGTCTCCAACAACTCTGGGCTTATTTTACCTGCTCAATAATCTCAGTAAAACCATGGGTCTCCTTTACCTATTGTTTCAACAGAAGTCAGGGACGATGCTCATTGTTCTAACTTAAATCAAGTACTCACTCTTTATATGTGTTGGTTAAAAGATGGCTACAAGCCTTGGTCAGGTGTGCATCATCTCCCCATTGTTTGAAGACATGGTGATGAGCTAGGTCCCAATTAAACCTATTAATATGAATTAAAAGTGAGGGAGATGATGTTTCCAAAAGAAAACCCAGCTGTCATATCAGAAATGGAGAGAATGCATAAGAGGTGAGCAAGAGTAAAGACAACAGGTATCCATCCACCACATACTATAATGGAAAAATTTTTTTCTTTTCAGAGTTTTCCAAATAAACTTTAGTGAAATATATTTCATAAGCCTTGCCCATGACTGCCTTGGGTGGGGATAAACAAAACCACAAGCAAATAGTATGAAGCTGAGTTTAATCTCTAGGGATACCTACTATCATTACAAAATTTGATTCAATGCTTTGATTTTCAAAAGACACTTACTGAATACATTAAAGAAAATGCTATTTTATAAAACACTGAATGAAAATATCTACTTGGAACATAATATTCTCCACAAGAACCCTGATAAATGAATGTTCTGAATTTGTAATATGAATATAAAATATGAAGCAGTCTATACCACCAAAATATTGATTTTCATGAAAATCAACTAAGGATGTATTTAAGAATTTAAATTTGTTCTTTGGTTGCCCATTCCAGATGTTTACATTTGTTACTTGCTTGTTAACACATAGAAATTTAGGTTTAACCAACCAATCTGTTCTTTTCATTTTGTTCTATATTTACAGCCTTGTGTGCCAAAATTCTGTTCCTAGAATACTATAGAATTCTTTTATTCCACAAGGAAATAACATTCACCAGGATGGTACAGAACACTTCATTGTGCTCATGCAGAACCTGAACATAGACGAAGAGGCAGTTGTTGCAACAGAACAAGGAGATATTGCATGGTTTAAAATCAGGAACGGTGTGTTTCAGGGTTGTATCCTTTCGCTGAGCAAATTATCTAAGAAGCTGGACTATACGAAGAATAATGCGGCATCATGATTGAAAGAAGACTCATTAACAATCTGCATTATGCAGATGACACAACCTTGCTTGCTGAAAGTGAAGAAGACTTGAAGCACTTACTGATGAAGACCAAAAACTACAGCCTTCGGTATGCATCATACCCTAACATAAAGAAAACAAAAATCCTCACAACTGGACCAGTAAGCAACATCATGAAAAATGTAGAAAATATTAAAGTTGTCAAGGATTTCATTTTACTTGGATCCGCAATCAATGCCCATGGAAGCAGGAGTCAATAAATCAAAGGGCGTATTCCATTTGGCAAATCTACTGCAAAAGATCACTACAAGGTGTTTCAAAAGCAAAGATGTCAGCTTGAGGACTAAGGTATGCCTGACCCAAGCCATGGTGTTTTCAATTGCCTCATATGCATGCAAAAGCTGGAAAATGAATAAAGAAGACAGAAGAAGAATTGATGTCTTTGAATTATGGTGTTGGCGAAGAATACTGAATATACCATGGACTGCCCAAAGAACAAACAAATCTGTCTTGGAAGAAGTACAACCAGAATGCGCCTTAGAAGCAAGGATGTTTAGACTATGCTTCACATACTTTGGACACATTATCAAGAGGGATCAGTCCCTAAAGAAGGACACCATGCTTGGTAAAGTAGAGTGTCAGCGACAAAGAGGAAGATTCTCAATGAGATGGATTGACACAGTGGCTGCAACAACGGGCTCAAACCCAGTAACGATTGTGAGGATGGTGCAGGATGGAGCAGTATTTTGTTCTGTTGTGCATAGTGTTTATACGAGTCAGAACCAACTCCATGGCACCTAGTAACAACAAGGATGCTACAAGAACACAGGCATAAAGCCTAGATGTCAATATTTGCAAAACTTCATTTTCAATGCGTGGGGATAATTGCAAACATGCATTACATAATGGTTAGCATTCAACATTACTGAAATTCTGGGGGAAAAGTTGAGAATGTTCTTTACCATTACAGTCTTTGCCCACAAAAAGTGATAAAAAAAAAATCTAGGTGAGTTGAAAATAAATAGAATATTTTTGCCTCAAATGTATTCAACCTTGAACAGAGGTAAATCTTGAACAAAGTGCAATATTAAGAGGATATTATTTAACAGAAACATGTGGAAAGATTTGGGAGCCTCAATATGAGTCTTCCAATATGATGCCACTTAAAAAAAATAAAAGCTAATGTGGTGACAAGTAAATAAATTCAGGAGATGACAGCATTGTTCCAGTATGCCTGGCTTGAAAACACGTGGGGAATTCTGTGAAGTTCTAGGCATTAAGCACTACATGGAAAGATGACAAAATGGAATTCACCCAGAAAGTAGCAGCCCTGTCATATGGGGAATGCTTTTTATAACTGGAGCTATTTAAGCTAGAGCAAAGAAGACTTAGGAAAGACAAACCATTGTCACAAGCCTGCCATGTGGGAGGATATGTGAAAATAATAGAGGTCAAATTTTCCTTTAATATAAAACAAAACATTCTAACATTAGCGTTGACCCAAACTGGCAAAGGTGTCTTGGAGGGCTGTAAATTTTCTTCACCAGAGGATCTCATGTGCAGTGGTTAAGCGTTTGGCTGCTAACTAAAAGGCTGGCTGTTTGAATCCACCAGCTGCTCTTTGGAAACCCTATGGGGCAGTTTTACTCTGTCCTTTAGGGTCACTATGAGTCAGGATTGACTCGATGGTAATGGGTTTGGTTTTTAGGAACTCATGGAGACCCAGAGCTGTCAAAGATCTGGCCGATAACAGGTGTCCTATCGATATTTTTGGAATGAATACGTGAAGATATTGAAGATGATTTAAATTTACTGGGTACCTACTATTTTTCAATTCTGAAAAAATAGTCATTATTCTTCAAATAATTCCTCTACAGCAAATACGGTCTTTACCGATGTGACAACTGAAGGTCAGAGGCTAACTTAGTAAAGATCACAAAGTAAGTTGCCAGTTACCAGTTGCCATTGAGTTGATTCTGACTCATAGTGACCCCATGTGTGTCAGAGTAGAACTGTGCTCCATAGGACTTTCAATGGCTGATCTTTTGGAAGTAGATTACCAGGCATTTCTTTCAAGGCACCTCTGGATGGACTCAATCCTCCAACCTTTTGGTTAGCAGCTAAGTGTATTTAACAGGAACTCTTTTTACTTACACAAAAAATAAGTAAAGACCCATAATTCCTCCCAATGTCTTTCTGACTTCAAAGCTATGCAGGCTCTGTTTAGATTGTTTTTAAATGACCAATATTCTAAAACTCATTGCTTAATATAAGTAATACTGGGATGGAGGCTGATAAAATGCAGATACATGAGCATACTGCAAAATATTTGAAGCATGTCACTAATGATGTATGTAAATAAAGTAAAGTTCAATTGTGAAGCTTTCTTCTGCTGAGGAGAGGCAAAAAACAAAACAAGATTATTTTAGATGATACTAAGTGCAACGGAGAAAATGCAAAAATAGTGTGGGGAATGGAAAGGTACTTTACAGAAGATGGTCGGGGAACGCCTCTTTGAAGATGTGAGATTTAGGGTGGGACCTAAATGATGAGAAAGAGCCAGGTGCGCGAACAACCAGGGGGGAACACTTTCAGTCGGAAGTGAGAGGAGGCACTGAGGCGGGGGCAAGCTTGGCATGTGTAAAAATCTGGGGGTGGGGGCGGGAGCTCTAGTAGCTAATTCGCGACATGAGGGCAGAGGGAAAGGCAGGCAATAGATTGCTCCTGGTTCATACCAAGGGGGCAGGCATTGTTCTGTGTACAGCTGGAAGCCTAACATGACCTGATTCATGTTCGACTGTTTATTACAGAAGGGGGAGAATAAGTCAAGATTTGACAAGAGTAGACGCAAAAAAAATTTTTTCAGAAATATGAGAACGAAAAGTGAGAGTTTAACAGTGGAATTGCAGACAAGCGGTTAAGTCCCGGCTATAGAATCAACTTTATTGAAGTATAACAGACATACAATAAAATGTATACATTTTAAGTTCAACGAGTTTTAACGAGTAAGTGTACCCTCGGCTACATTTCTGAGGAAGTACAATCAGGAAATAAGAAAGAGCCCTTGGATAATACCAGTATAATTTACAAAATAACTTCAGGCAAACCTCCTAAATACAGGACAAAGGGACAAAGAAACTAGAAATAATAACAGAAAAATATAAGATACATAGAGGATCATTTTAACATCAAGCTATTAGAAATTTTAAAAAAATGAACACAAGTGATGAAAAATAAAGCTCCATAAAGTTTCATGAGGGCAAAAGCAGATAACTTTCAAAGGAGCAAAAATCAGGCAAAATTAATCTTAACAGCAACACTGATTATCAATGACTATGCAACAATGCCTTCAAAACATCGAGGGGAAAATGATTTTCAGCCTAGAATTCTATCCCCATCCAAACTACTAAACAAGGATGAGGGCAGAATAAGATCATTTTCAGATATACAAAATCTCAGAAAATTTACATTCTATCTCCTCTTTCTTTGAAGGTACTTGAGAATGACCTTTAGCAAAGCAAGGAAGTAAACAAGAAAGAAGAAGACATGGCATTCAAGAAACAGGGGATCCAACCCAGAGGAGTAACGAAGAGACATCTTGGGTGGTCAATTAGACTCCTAGCTCAGGGAGCCAAAAAGAGGTGGGCTGATAGAATTATTACAGATGTACCTTCACGGAGAAAAGGGGGAAAGTATTGGTCTAAGTAAAATGATTGAAAAACTTGAGAATGTGATAAAGGTAACTGGAGTTTAGAAAGGCAAAGCAGCAAATGTTTGGTACAGAGCAACATGGAAGATTTGACATTGGGCCAGCAGAACAGGAAGCGGTAATCTACACACTGTGGTTCTGGAGTGAACACTATTAACACTGTTTAAATAATTGAAAAATATTGTTTGGTTGTTGTTGTTAGATTTCACTAATACACCCGTTTTAGATATCAGACACAATAGACACAATAAAACATAATCAACCCTGATGTTCTAAAAGTAAATGCATGGCTGACACAGCATACGTAGAAGGTGACAGGAAAGTGAAAAGCAGAGTGGAAGTGACAATTTCCTCAGTTTACAGAGTGAGGAGTAAGAAGTGCTCTGTTATTAATGGATCAGGAATGGGTGGTTTAAGTCAATTGTTTAGAGTTGCAGCAGGGAACATCTATCATATCAGAAAGACAACAGACAATATCTCCACCAATAAACTGAGAAATGTCTATATAAACAAATGATTCAGAAATACAGAGATAAGTACCAGAAGAATGGAGAACAAATTTTTTTTTTTTTGCCTCTGGAGGCACAAATGGACAAAAACAGTGGTCAGGTGAAAAACTTGTTTTTATCCTAAATTCTTCAGAAATATTTGATTTTTTAAGCCAGATACATGTTTCATGCATTTCTTAAATAAACATATTTTTTAATTAAATGTCTGCTACTTATAATTAGCAACAGAATTTCGGAAACATTAGTTATGTTGAAAATCTTTTGTTGTGAATTGCTTTTCTTAAAATATCTAATACATCTATCCAGTAATTTCTTCTCAGTAATAATGAAATATATGAAAGTGATAAAAACATATGAACGTGATATTCACACATGTAAAAATGGTGCTATTACCTTTGAAGAAAAAAGTAATGGATTTAGAATTGATAAAAGAACACACGGATGATAATTTTCTGTAGTGTGACTCAGTTAATAGTGCTTCTTTATTTGCATTTCTTTCTTATTGCTAGGCAATACGGATATTTATGCAATTACATCACAAATTTTTATTATTATGTGCTGGAAACTTTGATAATAAAATGAGAGCACATCTTGCTCATTAACTCAATTCAGAACAATTTTAGTAAAAAAAAAAAAAAAAATGGAAGAATTATGAAAACAACCAGCCAAGCACTAACAAAACTCACGTGCACCATAAATTGCACAAGATCTGAATACAATCTGTTCTTTGTTCACACTGGATAATTATGCAGTAGTATTAGGTTTCAATTCACTATATAGTAGGGATGCTCTATAGTTGTTAGTGATAAATCACATGAAGAGTACAAAATAAATGTAATATTGAATTATATATGAGTTATCATAGTTTTTTGATGTCAGATTATTCATTAACTTCTGAATGGCTTTTAATTGAAGTATCTTGTATAAAAGGGAAAAGAATGTAATCTATTATTCAAGATGGTAGCAATCTGTTAATATTGTTGGCAATCTTTATATTCTGGAACACTAATATTGCACAAACTGGATTGGCACATTCTCATTCCTTGGCTAATAATAACTTTCATGGCATGTGACCACAAAGGCATGAGCCTGAAAGCAATCCAAGAAAATTTACATCTCCGAGGACCTAAGGAACATGCAGACTCTGACTATAGCTGTTTTCTTAAAAAAAAAAAATATTTTTATTAAATTTTTACTTTGGTCAAGTTTCTAGACATTTAAAAGACTCACTTGAATCAGAATACTATACTTTGAAATTGATTTTGGTTAACGTGCCTTGGGACGGCAATATATAATCCTGAGTCCTTTGGATGACTTTCTCTATTTTGACTTCCTTACTTCTTTCTTGACCAGTTGCAAAATTTCCCTTTTTGATCCCCCTAAGCCACACAGTGTAGCCCTGGTGGCACAGTGGTTAAGAGCTTGGCTGCTAACCAAAAGACTGGCAGTTTGAATCCAGTCGCTCCTTGGAAACCCTATGGGGCAGTTCTACTCTGTCCTATAGGGTCACTATTAGTCGGAATCGCCTCGATGGCAACAGGTTTTTTGTTTTTGTTTTTAAGCCACACAGTGGCTGCAACAATGGGCTCAAGCATAACAACAATCATGAGGCTGGTGCAGGACTGGGCAGTGTTTCATTCTGTTGTACATAGGGTCTCTATGAGTTGGAATTGACTCGACGGCACCTAGTAACAACAGCAAGTAAAATTTATATTATGTAGTATTAAATTATTTTGTTAATGGGTCACTGCAAAATGCATATCACCCAGTGTTTACTCAAGGATGCTTTCTGATTAAGTCATTCTTTTGTTTTAGCATATTTAACATAACCTACTTTTATCATTAACAACCTGCGTTATGCAGATGACACAACCTTGCTTGCTGAAAGGGAAGGGGACTTGAAGCCCTTATTGATGAAGATCAAAGACGACAGCCTTCAGTATGGATTACACCTCAACATAAAGAAAACAAAAATCCTCACAACTGGACCGATAAGCAACATCATGATAAACGGAGAAAAGATTCAAGTTGTGAAGGATTTCATTTTACTTGGAACCACGATCAACGCCTGTGGAAGCAGCATTCAAGAAATCAAATGATGTACTGCATTCGGCAAATCTGCTGCAAAAGACCTCATTAAAGTGTTGAAAAGCAAAGACATCACCTTGAGGACTAGGGTTTGCCTGACCGAAGGCATAGTATTTCCAACGCCTCATACGCGTTCCAAAGCTGGACAATGAATAAGGAAGACCAAAAGAATTACTGACGCCTCTGAATTGTAGTGTTGGCAAAGAACATTGAATATATCATGGACTGCCAAAAGAAAGAACAAATCTTTCCTGGAGGAAGTACAATCACAGTGCTCCTTAGAAGCAAGGATGGCAAGACTACGTCTCACTTACTTCGGACATGTTATCAGGAGAGATCAGTCCCTGGAGAAGGACATCATGCTTGGTAAAGTAGAGAAACAGCGAAAAACAGAAAGACCCTCAACAAGATGGACTGACACAGTGGCTGCAAAAATGGGCTCAAGCGTAACAAGGATTGTGAGGATGGCGCAGGACCAGGCAGTGTTTCATTCTGTTGTATGCATAGGGTCGCTATGAGTCGGAACTGACTCGACAGCACCTAACAACAACTTTCATCACATAGAAGATAATTGTATGTGACCCAATAATTTGCAATTATAACATCAGATGACTGGGGTATGGGGAAAGGAAGAGAGTGCTCTAGGGAGCTGGCATATAATAACACTTATTAACTGCCTTCCTTGTCTCTTTCAGTAAATTGTAGCAAACATTCAATTTTTGTGTGTTATGTAGAAGCACAACATGGAGTAATATAAATTATAGTTAAGTACTGTGGACTTGCCTTTCCTACATAGCTACAGACTAGTAACCTCCACATCATAAACTGCATCGAAGGAGAAAAACCGAGAACCAGAAAAAGTGAAGGAAGAGAAGGAGGAGTGGAAAAGAACATCCTAATGAATATAATCTTCTTAAATTATCAAATATGATCCAAACAAAACCCTCTGAGAGTTGACTTTAGTTCTTGAAATCCTTAGAGGATATCCCTAGAAGTTAACCCATTATTTGATGACGAAGCTGTTCATTTATAAGATATCTTCCATGCATGACATGTATGATTGATTATAAATTAGAATTAAAATGTGCTGGCACTCTGGTTGGTGTAGTGGTTAAGAGTTACAGCTGCTAACCTGCTGCTAACCAAAATGTCAGTTCGGCAGTCTGAATCCACCAGGCACTCCTTGGAAACTCTATGGGGTAGCTCTACTCTGTCCTATAGAGTCACTATGAGTTGGAATTGACTCGATGGCAGTGGGTTTGGGTTTTTTTTTTTTTTTGGCAATATGTTAGGTTAATGGTGAGGTCCCCCAAAAGCACTTGGACTCATAATTTAAAAAGAAAAAATTTAGAACACAATCTTTAAAAGGTTAAATTATTGCTCATTACAGGGCATCCATTTGCCATCACACTAAGACATTAGTGGACTTTACTAGATTCTTGCAGGAGAAGGTGCTACCCTGGCTTTTGTCTAGGTCACGGTGAGTCTGCAGTCAGGTCCTCTTCCTTGCAGGAATGAAGACAGATATCCACCAATGTCTGCATCAGAAGGACACATTATGTACTGAAGGTATTTTATTATGCTACTCTTAAAGTCTCTTTTCTACTTGATTATTAACCATATTTTTGTTTTGAAATTTCCTTGAATGAATTTTTTCAAATCTTTTAGACATTCTCCAGTATCTCTAAGTGACTCTTAAATTGTGGTCAAGATGTGTTTTAGTGTGATCTGTTCAACCAGACGCGGGTTTGGATTTCATTTGGGATAGCTATGAGAAATAGGAGGGATGGAATATCTTAGTTAAGAAGGTATGACCAAAGATCTTACTTGAATACAGGAAGGCAGATACTGTATTTCTCTATTTAGCTAAGTTATTGAAACTCATCAGGCAAAACTCACAACTTCCAGCTGAAAAGTGGGAGAAAAAAGTCAACCAATCTGTTCTTCAGTCCCCAAAATGCCATGTAACTGCCATATCTTTTTTGTAAGACACATTATTAACAAGGTTATTTTTGGTAGAGTAGAAAAATAGGTTTTAACAGAGTAGTTGGAATTTTCAGCCACAGGCTGTTTTCTTCCCTATTTTTTTTAATTGTTAAAATAACACCATAAAATATACAATTATCCATAATGTCAGAAATCTAAAAAGGCTTTTCCAATTTTGGCTATCCCTTTTTTATCTTTGGTAGAAAGCATTCAGTAGGCACAGAAATATGACTTGAATTCTTGCTAGCCTGATACGACAAAGGGAGTCTGAAAAAAGGAAATCAAGAAGAAAAAAAAAAAAAGAGTAAAAGGTTTACTGTTTCCAGTAGGGCAATCTTCCCAAAAGTAATTCCCTCTGGCCCCAAATCAAAGGGACTAGATAAGCAGTTCCTCCTACTATCCTGAGAAAAGTCCAGAGCAGATTGGTTTTGCAATCCACTCAGAAAGGACTGTGGGAATCATGAGACTGGAAATGGTGGTCAAATATAGGTCAGTCACAGGTCATTCATTCATTGAGACATTTACTGACCACCTATATGTCGAGCTTTGTACCATACACTGGGAAGGCAAAGGTGAGCAAAACATGGCTTCAGCTCTTGCAAAGTTCAGCGTCTATAGGAAGACACTGATGTGTGTTGTTGTTAGGTGCTGTCACGTCAGTTACCCTATGTATAACAAAACGAAATACTTTCCAGTCCTACACCATCCTCACAATTGTTGCTATGTTTAAGCCCACTGTTGGAGTCACTGTGTTAATTCAACTTCTTGAGGGTCTTCCTCTTTTTTGCTGACCCTTTACTTTACCAAGCATGATGTCCTTCCCTAGCTACTATTCCCGCCTGATAACATGTCCAAAATACGTGAGAGGAAGTCTCACCATCCTCGCTTCTAAAGAACGTTTGGGCTGTATTTCTTCTAAGACAGATACGTTTGTTTTTCTGGCAGTCCGTGTTATATTCAATATTCTTCATCAACACCATAATTCAAAGGCATCAGTTCTTCTTCAGTCTTCCTTATTCACTGTCCAGCTTTCACAAGCATATCAGGCTATTAAAAATACCATGGCTTGGGTCAGGCACACCTTAGTCCTCAAAGTGACATCTTTGCTTTTTAACACTTTAAAGAGCTCTTTTGCAGGGAATTTGCCCAATGCAATAATACTTCATTTGATTTCCTGACTGTAGCGTCCATGGGCATTGATTGTGGATCCAAGTAAAATGAAATCCTTGACAACTTCAATCTTTTCTCCATTTATCATGATGTTGCTTACTGGTCCAGTTGTGAGGATTTTTGTTCTCTGTATGTTGAGGTGTAATCCATACTGAAGGCTGTAGTCTTTAATCTTCATCAGTTAAGTACCTCAAGTCTTCTTCCCTTTCAGCAAGTAAGGTTGTGTCATCTGCATATCGCAGGTTGTTAATGAGTTTTTCTCCAATCCTGATAGGGTGTTCTTCTTCATATAGTCCAGCTTCTCAGATTATTTGCTCAGCATACAGATAGAATAAGTATGGTGAAATGATACAACCTTGATACACACCTTTCCTGACTTTAAACCACACAGTATTCCCTTGTTCTGTTCAAACGACTGCCTCTTGGTCTATGTATAGTTTCCGCACGAGCACAATTAAGTGTTTTGGAATTCCCATTCCTGGCAATATTCTATAATTTGTTACAGTCAACACAGTCGAATGCCTTTGCATAGTCAATGAAACACAGGTAAATATCTTTCTGATATTCTCTGCTTTCAACCAAGATCCATCTGACATCAGCAACGATATCCCTGGTTCCACGTACTCTTCTGAATCCAGCTTAATTTTCTAGTAGTTCCTTGTTGATGTACTGCTGCAAGACTTTTGAATTATCTTCAGCAAAATTTTACTTGTGTGTTATATTAATGATACTGTTTGATAATATCCACATTCTGCTGGATCACTTTCTTTGGAATGTGCACAAATATGGATCTCTTCCAGTTGGTTGGCCAAGTGGCTGTCTTCCAAATTTTTTGGCATAGAAAAGTGAGCTCCTCCAGCATTGCAGCCATTTGTTGAAACATCTCAACTGGTATTCCGTTAATTCCTGGAGTCTTGCTTTTCACCAATGCCTTCAGTACAGCTTGGACTTCTTCCTTCAGTACCATTGGTTCTTGATCATATGTTACCTCCTGAAACGGTTGAACATCGACCAGTTCTTTTTGGTACAATGACTGTGTATTTCTTTAATTTTCTTTTGATGCTTCCTGCTTAGTTCAGTTTTTTGTCCATAGAATTCTTCAATATTGCAACTCTAGGTTTGAGTTTTTTCTTCAGTTCTTTCAGCTTGAGAAGTGCCAAGCATGTTCTTCCCTTGCGGTTTTCTAACTCCAGGATTTGCACATATCACTGTAATACTTTACTTTGTCTTCTTGAGCTGCCCTTTGAAATCTTCTGTTCAGCTCTTCTATGTCATCATTTCTTCCCTTCACTTTAGCTACTCTACCTTCAACGGAAGTTTGAGTCTCTTCCTGCATCCATTTTCTTTTCTTTTCTTTTTAATGACCTTTTGCTTTCTTCATGTGTAATGTTCTTGATATCATCCCACAACTCCTCTGGTCTTTGTCATTAGTGTTCAATGTGTCAAATCTATTTTTCAGATAAACTCTAAATTCAGGTGGTGATATACTCAAGGTCATACTTCGGCTCTCATCTCTCAGTTTGTGGGCTCAAAGTGAGCATTCAATTTTGATCTTGTTTGTTGGGTAAAATCTCTTTTGTTTCAATCTCCAAGAGACAAGATGTATAGACAAAAGTTACATAACTGGTACTTCAGTTCAATAGGGTTACCTTGATAAAGTCTGCAAATGGAGCCCTATTGCCTAGAAGTAAAATTTTAATGAGACATTGCCATCTAGAGGTAACCACGATTGTTGATTTGAGAGATTATGCAATAGCATAATCTAGATTCAGGACAGGCATTTTGAGGACAACAGATTAAAATAAAGATACTTTAAGGACATTATAATACTTTACACCAATAACACTTTAAATTCAGTATTAGTAAAATGGTTAAAGTTATCTTTAAAAATATTCTGGTCAAATATACAGGTAAAAAATTTTATTTTCTTTCTTTTTCAAAATATTCACTCTGTGTTGCATTGCCTTAAGATCAGTACTGCATACACAATAAATTTTGCATTTGTTCAGCAAAGACAAGTATTTATGGGCCATTTTAAAATTATCCAATTATTGTGTTCCAGAAATTATTTTAAGTGATTGCTGGGAGCATGCTTTCCTTTTGAAAGATAGCTCTTCTTAATAGTAAGTTACAGGCCAACTTATTTATCATATAATTGTGTTGAAATATTGAATATTTCCACTGAGGAAAACAGAATACAATTTTGATGCATAAATGGCACATAACTGGTAGGGATGGAAGTGTGTGTGTGTATCTGGGGGTGGACAATGAATTATAGTTTTATTTAAATCAAATCTAATATTTGAGGCTGTGTTGTTTCCAAAACTTCCTTCTCCTTTCTCTCATCTCTTTGAGGCTAAAACTGCTTTTTTGTGTTTTTTCTTTTCTTCCTTTATGTCTTAGTCCTCAACTGCTTATCTAGAATGTTGGCTCCAGATGACTTGAGATAGTGCCCCACACTTCCTCTTCTTCCATCTTACTAATTCTAGACTTGTCAGTGTTCCGCTCTTTATTTCCCAACATAGCAGTGATTCTTGACAAATGATTCTTAAAGAGGACAGGATGGTGCAGAGAGACAGAGATCACAACCAAATCTTTGAGTAGGGATTATTAGTTGAATCTGAAATGTTTTACCTTCATCTCCTTGCCAAGTTGATAACCAGGGAGATATAGATTTAAGTTTGATTTATTAATTTGTTCAGTTATCACTCATCTATCCCTTTATTCATTCACCACTTACTCACACAACACTTACACACTCAGTATCTATTACATGTAAGACATTATGCTAACCTCAGTACTTAACTTGATAGCAGAGGTTCTTACCCTCATAATGCTTATCATTGAATATTATTAATATTACTAGAAATATCTTCCTCTCCCTACGTCTCTAATGTCTTCCATACTCCTTCATCCAGCTAATCCCTGTTTCCCTGAACCCGTGGAACATCAATGGAGAGCTGTGGTCTATTCTGAACACTCAGTCTAGGCCCTTGGAGATTAGGATAGACAACTCCAGTGAGGGTATGGAAACCTGAGAGTCTTTTAAAACAGCAGCTATTTCCTAATCAACACTGTCCAAATCCTCAAGAGATCTGGGCTAACGCAGGTGACCAAGTCAGTTTATTACACCTATGCTTAGATTCTTCAAGAAAGGATTGTCTTCCTAAATTGTCAAATGCTTGTTCCGTGTCCTTATTAAATGTCTGACTCAAGACTGGTTTTCCTGATAAGTGCTCTTTCAATCAGTAAGAGAATTCTCAACTCTGTGTTGGCAGCTTCTGATTCTCACTGCTTGACCACCTGCCCTGGCAATTTTAGGGAGGTGTACCTCAGAAAATGACTCGTGATCTATTGGCCCCAGCATCCTCTGCAAATTGCCTGTCAGATTTAATTATTTGTTCCAAAAGAAGACCAGCTGTGGCTTCACTGCTGCAGGAAGAAGACACCTGGAAGGAACAACTCCTGGACCCCAAGTTACAGAAGATCATATAATGAATACAGGAACTGAGTGGTAAGAATATCCCTCAGGGAAAACTATCACTAAACTCTCAGTACTCTCATCTCTCCCCCTCCCTCCAATCCCAGGGTCAGAAAAGGGGGGGTAAGAGTTTCTGTGGGAGGAAGCACAGAACACACAGGAAATTGAGATTTGGTAAAGCAGACTGGTCTTCAGCAGCGGCTCTTGGAGGGTGCCAGTTATCTGGTGGTGAACAAATGGAATTTCATGGAAGAAAAATATCCACATAATAGAAAAAAGGGAGGGGGGAAGAAGGGGAGACAAGATCTACTGACCCTCAGTAAGCCAGGCTAACAGGATCCTTGTACCTTCACTCTACCCTTAAGAATAATGCATTGAAGCAACGCAGGAAACTGTATCCCAAGTAGGTCCTGGAAGCTACAAGATCCCAAACGCACCACAGGGAATGGGAAACCCGGGAAGCTCTATTATTCCTGTACTCACCTGCCTGGCAATTTAACATAAACTGGTAGATTCAGAATGCTCATTGAAAATTACTGCGTCAAAAGTAAACCTACAATGAAAAAAGCTGATAGCATTTTATGTAGATATTTTGCTCTTGTTCCCTTTTGTGCTTTATTTTTGTGTTTTATTTACACCAGGTGTTTTTATACTTGGGATTGATGATCTGGATCCAGGAATGTCAATTTTGTTCGATGGTTTTATGATCAGTCTGTCTTTTAGTTTCTGCTTTTACTCCCAATAGAAAGAGTACAATGTTACAAGGGATCATACAGATTGCATCATTAAATATTCCACAGCATACATCTGCCAAGAAGGGGAGCAGGATACTATCGTTAAAACAAATCTTCTCAACAGGAAAAAGCAAGCAGAAAAATAAAAATAAATAAGCCAAAGGGAGACAACTTGGAAATCTTGTGGAAAACAGAAAGGAGGTGGGAATATGGTTTTCTGCAGATGAACGCAGGTCGGAGGAACGAGTCAGTTTCTGTTACTATGATCCTATTCTATTCAGATCAGTACGGCCCGCATCACCATCATGCCAGTTTAAGAGAGGTCTTTATGAGTGTGGGCACCACAACTAACTTTTAGGCAGACTGTGAACTATTATGAAAAAAAAGACAAAAACTCAGTAAAAAGGAATAAATAAGCATTGTTATTACCATTTAACACTGGAGAAAACAAAGGTCTACTGAAGTTAAATACTTGTGTAAGATTACAAATATACGGGTACAAATTTAAGGATAGAAGTTATTTTTATTTTGTTCTTTGTACCATGCCTTTTTCAAACGAAAATATATCTGATTAAAATATCATGAATATAAACATTCTATTTGATATTACGTTAACACGTTTATACAGTTTTTTTCCCCTAGAATGCCAATTATTAAGTTAATTCAATTCCTTGATTTGTTCTTATGAATAACAAACTGGTTTTTTTTTTTCCTTTTTATTTTTATTTTACCGAAATTATTTTCTCTGGGTAAGTCCTGTTCAGTGTAATTTTTAAGTACAGATTTGTGATTCAGTGATTTATCTTGTCCCTAGGTAATTTTTCCATTTATAACGCTGCTACAGAGTTTTTTCATGGCTAATTGACATTTCTTAGGGCGAGACTTTTTTTTTTTAACTTTTCATAAAGTTTTGGTTCTTTTTTTTTACACAACGTTTATTATTATTTTTACAGCAAATTTTACCAAGTGAAATTTCATCTCAGTCTTACATTGACTGTTTTCTATTAGGAATATTGTAAAGGAATTAGATGTAAGAGTGATCGTTTATATTTATATCTAATCTAGTCTATAAGAAAATAGAGTAATCCCTCTCATGAGCCCTGGTGGCACAGTAATTAAGAGTTTGGCTGCTAACCAAAAAAAGGTCAGCAGTTCAAATCCACCAGCCACCCCCTGGAAACCCTATGGGGCAGTTCTACTCTGTCCTAAAGGGTCATTATGAGTTGGAATCGACTCGACGGCAACAGGTTTTATACATAATCACTCTCCACTGTGAAGACAGAGCAAAGAAGATCTTCTGGGCCCAGTGATGGAGGTAAAAATACCTTGCTTTGCTATGTCATTATTTATTTGGCTAATGGGGATATTTCTGAGCAAGTATACATTTCATAAGTAGGTATATTAGTTAGGGTGAAGTTAGCTGTTGTAATAAACAAGCACGAAAATTTCCTTGGGTGAAGGTATTGACTGTATACTTAGAAAAGACATGTTGAGGTCCTAATCCCTGGTACCTGTGAACGTGACCTTGTGTAGAAATAGGACCTTTGAAGATGTTATTGGTTAACATGATGTTATATTGGAGTAGGGTGGGTCCTAATCCGATCAGAGTGACCTGCTTATAAAAGAGAGGAGACACAGAGACAGAGACGCAGGGGGAAGAATGGCTGTGTGGTGACGGAGGCAGAGAGTGAAGTGATGCATCTGCAAGGCAACGAACACAGAAGACTGCCAGTCACCACCAGAAGCTAGGAGAAGCGCGTGGAATGATTATCCTCCAAAGCCTCAGAAGGAAATCAACATGGCCGACAGCCTGAATTCAGACTTAAGAGTTTCCAGAATAGTGAGACAATAAATTGCTGTTCTAATAAGCCACCCAATTTGCAGTACTTCATTATGTTAGCCCTAGGAAACTAGTGTAGGTGAATACAGTAAGAGTTTTTTTTTTCCCCGTCAATAGTCCTGTGAGGGTGTTGCAGTTTGGTGGATTGCTCACTTCTACCTGGTAATTCAGGGAACTGGGTCTATCTGTGGCTTCACTATCCCCTAGGGTCTTGGGGAGCCCTGGTGGTACAGTGGTTTAAGCATTTGGCTGCTAACCAAAAGGTCAGCAGTTTGAATTCACCAGTCGCTCCTTGGAAACCCTATAAGGCAGTTCTACTCTGTCCTATACGGTCCTTGAGTCGGAATAGACTTGATGGCAACAGGTGTTTTTTTCTAGGGTCTTGTAGTCCTTTGTTTTTAGGTAAAAGGAAGGGAAAAAAGGATGGAAAGAACTCACTGGCTTCCTAAAGGACCTAGCCCAGAAAGTCTGACATCTTCTGCTCACATTCTCTTTGCAAATACTTGTCTCGTGCCTACACCTGGGTTCGAGGTAGGCTTAGTCAAGTCCTCCAGGCAGTAGCTCCACACTCTGGAAGAAGCAGCACCAATTTTCAGATAACAACTAGTGTCTTTGAGACTGGAGAAAATCTGTATTACTACCTGTATATTAATGCCGTTGGAAAATAATTTTGAACATTTTCATTCTGGTCTGAAAATCATTCCCTTATAAGCAATTCTCAAATTATATTGAAACCACGGGATCAAATATTTCTTCTTCTTGAATATTTTGAAAGTATAATTCTTTTGGCAATAAACAAGTTCCAGTTTAGGGATAATTAAGCAATGCAATCCATCATTTATTGTTTACATCCTGTTTATGAATCTGAATTGCATGTGAAATGAGTAAGATTAAGGCATTGTTCTACAACATCAGACTAAAATTTCAGCTGCTTCTCAGGCCCTTCAGCATGCCATGTGATCTAGCCCTTACCTATTTTTCCAGCTCTGCTCCCTCCACCCGCTCAGTGATTCCTGCCCTTTTGTCACACTAGCTTTTCTGTCTCTAGTCAGTTCACCACCTCAGGACATTTGCTGTTCCTTGTTCTTGGCATATTCCTCCCCTCAGATTTTAGCAATGCTATTTTTGTCTCATAATTTAGGTCTTGACTCCTGGTCACCCTAGCTGAAACAACACAAGACCACAGTGGCGACCGCACTGCCTGATCGTCTCTTCCCTGTTTACATAGTTATTGTCTGATTCCTTTCAGGGCAGACAGTCTCTGCTCTGTTCACTGGTATTTCTTAAGCACTCTTATGGATTGAATTGTGTCCCCCAAAAATGTGTGTCAACTTGGCTTCGCCATGATTCCCAGTAGTGTGTGGTTGTCCACCATTTTGTCATCTGATGTGATTATCCTATGTGTTGTAAATCCTAACCTCTATGATGTTAATGAGGCAGGCTTAGAGGCAGTTATGTTAATGAAGCAGGACTCGGTCTACAGGATTAGGCTTTATCTTTTGAAATATAAAAGACTGGAAGCAAACAGAGAGGAGGGGGACCTTATACCACCAAGAAAGAAGTGCTGGGAGCAGAGTGCATCCTTTGGACCCAGGGTCCCTGTGCTGAGAAGCTCCTAGACCAGGGGAAGATTGATGACAAGGACTTTCCCCCAGAACTGGCAGAGAGAGAAAGCTTTTCCCTGGCTCTGGCACCCTGAATTCAGACTTCTTACCTCCTAGACTGAGAGAATAAATTTCTGTTTGTTAAAGACATCCACTTGTATTTCTGTTACAGTAGCTCAAGATAACTAAGATGAGCACCTAGAATATGATACAAATTTTCCTAATATCCCAAATATGATATAGATTTTTCCTTGGCTTGCTGATCCAAAGATAAGGTTTTGGATTCAAAAGGCTTAAAAGAATTATTATACAATTTTTATCTCAGAGATTAAAAAAAATCATTATAAAATAAAGACAAGTTAAACGTGTTAACTTCAAGGGTGTATGTGTGGGTACGTGAAGGTGCACCTTTTTAAAGGCCTATTTTTTCAGTCTTTATGTACATTAGCTAATTTAATAATCGAAGCAACTATGTGACGAACATGTAATGATGATCATTTTACAGATGAGGAAGTTTTGACTCATTAAGTTAAGGAAGTTTTTAATTTTTTCAGGGAATAAGTTGATAAGCTGGAATCCAAAGTCAAGTTCTGGCTCCAGAGCCAAATACTTTCTACTGAGATAACTTCCTAAATCAATGTTCTACATATTCAGAAATACCCCTTCACATTGAATTGTTGAATAACATAATTTCAGTGAAAAGCATTTATTAAAACTCGTAGTAAATAAATAGTTTTTGGCACTTAAACAAGAATCAAATTACTAACCTACTAAAACACCAAACTAATGCAATTACGAGGGATATGAAATAATGTAATCAATTCCTGGGTGGTACAAACGGTTCATAAGCTTGGCTGCTAACCAAAAGGTTTGAGTCCACCCAGAGGCATCTTGGAAGAAATGTCTATCTACTTCTGAAAAGCAGCCACTGAAAACCCTATACAGCACAGTTCTACTCTGACACTCCTGGGGTCGCCATGAGTTGGAATCGACTCAATGGCAACTGGTAACTGGTAAATTTGGAAATCTAACATTTGAGAAAAAGCTAGGTTTTTAAAGAGGTTAACACTGAGAAACATTGCCACCTTGTGGTAAGATACAGGTCTTATCTCTATTCATTCTTTGTCAGTACCGGATCAGGGAACATGCAGGAACCATATATTGACTAGAAATAAGAATCTCATTACAAAGGAACTTCTTTATTTGCAAAACAAGCTTAAGGATTTTTCTAAAATTCAACCAGGAGGATTTGTAGGAGCATCATTTAAATTATTTACTATTCAAGTTGCAATTAGTTATGAGAGATGCTCATTTTAATCCCCCCTTACAGAAATGGGAGTGCTGGTGGCACAGTCGTTAAGAGCTCGGCTCCTAACCAAAAGGTTGGCAGTTCAAATCCACCAGCTGCTCCTTGGAAACTCTATGGGACAGTTCTACTCTGTCCTATAGGGTTGCTATGAGTCAGAAATGACTTGACGGCAACGGGTTTGGTTTTTTTGGTTTAAGGTGAGAGTATGAGGTCGCTGGGTGGCGCAAATGGTTTGCGCTCAACTACTAACCAAAAGGTTGGTGGTTCAAATCCACCCAACAGTGCTGTGGAAAAAAGTCTGGCTATCTGCTTTCATAAATATCATACAGAAGAAAACTCTGTGGAGCTAAGTTCTACTCTGTAACACATGGGGTCGCCAGGAGTTGGAATTGACTGGATGGCAATGGGTTTGGTTTTTTGGTTTTCAAGGTGAAAGCAGAGTGGGTGGATGACACTTTGGACATATTTCTGCTGTAAGGGAGGTAATAAAAAGCATCAGAAAACATTTGCACTTTGAAGCAGCTACCAGATTTTCCACACAAAGCCTAGCTATTGGCTGTGGGTCAACTCTTCCTACCTGTTCCCATGACTAAGTGAGCCATTGAGACTTAGGGGTCCTAGACAGTGAAGGAACCCACCCTAGGCCCATGCTGGAGGTTGTGAGGGCAATATCAGGGCACCTTTTGGTATTATATTCATAGAGATTCACTGGTCACCTTTTCGGTGTCCTGAAATTTCTAACACATTTTGATGAAAACAAATAAAACCTGGCCCACTAAGAACAGGCAATATCTAGTTTTCGCTGGTCCTATGTTGGTAGGAAAACTGATTTTTGTTTTTTTTTAGGATTAGAGATCTTGCCATAGTTATCTGTCTAAAAAAGGATCTTCACATGGTTTATTTTGTTGAATATCTGTAATGTATTAAGCTCTGGACTATGAGCTGGATGCCTAACCATGGGGTGAAGCACACACGGTCCCTGTCTTCATCGTGTTTACAGTCTAGTGGGCATTTGAGACAAAAACCAAATGGGAAAAAAAAACAAATATGGACTTTACTGGGGCAAAGAGCAAAGTGAAGTACACACACACACACACACACACAACCAAAGAAAGAACAGAAAGGACGCTGCCATGAGTGTGGAGGAACATGGGAAAACATGAGGGTGGAGAAATAGGCCTGGGCCTTCTTCACATCTCACACAGACTTTAATGGCAAAACACAGGCATTACGTATCAGCTAAAATGAAATTCTCATTCCTGCCATGTGACATTTTCATTTAATGCTTATAATAACCTTACATAGTAGCTTTTGAAATTCTCAGTTTTAAAGATGAGGAATAGGATTTAAGATGATTGAACTAACTTTACCTGAAAATGGGTGTCAAAATCTGGTTAAGTCGTGGCACTTCTAGGGTTAAGCGCTGGGCTGCTAACCAAAAGGTTGGTGGTTTGAACCAACCTGGTGGCTCCATGGGAGAAAGACCTGGCGATCTGCTTCTGTAAAGATTGCTGTTGTTAGGTACCATCAAGCTGGTTCCAACTCATAGCGACCCTATGAATGACAGAATGAAACACTGTCCAGTCCTGTGCCATCCTCACAATAGCAGGTATGTTTGAGTCCACTGTTGCAGCCACTGTGTCAGTCGATCTCGCTGGGGGTCTTCCTCTTTTTCGATCACCCTCTACTTTACCTAGCATGATGTGTTTCTAAGAAAACTCTATGGGGCAATTCTACTCTGTCACATGGGGTTGCTATGAGTCAAAATCGACTGGATAGCACCTAATAACAACAACAAAATGTTCCCATATTTAGGTGGTATTAACTTAAAAAATATATATACACATATGTATATGTGTCTCTACCTAGCTCAAACGTTTTACACAAACACACATTCGCTACATAAACACAATTAAGAATTACAGCAGTTAAAACATGTAACAAGAGAGTGTAAATCAGTGCTTGGCGTTGTTAAAACCACCTTTTTCTCAGTCCCTTGGTCCTTTGAGGTTTCCAGCTTCCTCATGACCTTTTCCTGTACTCTCCACTGATTCTCCCTCATTTCTCCTTTTCTTTTTCTTCCTCTTCTCTCAATGGGGGTAGATTTCATACAGGGTCGCTATGAGTTGGAACTGACTCAACGGCAATGGGAAATATTGGTTGTACTAAATGAACAGACATATTATCTCATCTTAACTTTAAAATGTTGTAATGCATAGTTTTCATATGCAAATAAATAAGCAAAAACACCACCATCAACAACAACAGCGGGCCCAGAAAATTAATTGGTGGATTGGGAAGAGCTTAATATTTTGGAGTCAGAAGACTCACATTGGAGCTCTATTTCTGGGGTAAGTATTTGCATCAGATCTTAAGTTTTCTCATCTGTACGATGAGGATAACTTTGCCTGATTTCTGACTCACAGGATTGGTGTGAGAGAATCAACTGGGATATCGTAGGTGGAACTGATTTGCCAAGTGATTACATTCACATTCAGTAACAAGCCGTTAAAAAACGCTGCTATCACTACGGGTGCTCGGGTCCTTCATCCGACCCATTTCTTCTTGTTCCTATCTTTCTGCAAGATTTGTAAATAAAACTTTAAATTATAGAATCTCATGTGAGCTTATGATATTCTGTCCGAAAATTTACTTAAATCATGAAAGAATGGTACCTGTGAAGTTTCTTTCACTTCTGAAAGGAGAGCTTCCTTTTGCTGACTTTAAATAGCTCGGCATCCTAGTTCCAGTTCACCTGGCATGTTGTAATGTCGCCATCTGCTGAAACTTGAAGAGATTGCCACTAAAGATTTGGAGTTGACCAAAGGTGTGTAAAGACAAACTAAATTTAAACCCCGTGAGCAATAAATAAACTTTGTTTAAAATAATGATGAGCTCCCTTCATGTATTATGATATAGCCATGCAGTAAAATCCTATTTAGTGTTTAAAAACAACGAAATAGCTGTGCAATTAAAGTAGTTCTGATGTTTATTAGAAAGTCTAAGAATCAAGGGCAGAACAGTATTTTTGTATTATCATTTTCATGCAAATACAAGTGTATGTAAATGTATGTATTTTCATATTTTAAATGGAATATATTATATGTGTTGACATTTTAACACTTAACAGTGTTTAGGGCAAAATCTTGGTAGAAGTGAGGCTCAGTTATTTTTTATATTATCCTTGTCTACACTGTTTGAATTTTTAATATTGTGCATATATTAATTTTGTTTTATTTTTAAATATCAGCTGGGGTTATCTGAGTAGTGAGAATTTGGGGTCATTTCATTTACCCTTATATTTGCCTGTGTTTATGAATTATGTCAATAAATGTGTTTCTTAAAATATTATTAACTCTATCTCCTGTAGCATTCTGTCTTTGTTTTCCAGCACTAAAGGTAATTTGGTTTTGGTACAGTTACTATAACAATGCACCCTAAATCTCCCAGTACAAACTGACTGCAATTATTCTGACCCTTTGTCCCCAATAATTACATCTGTGTCTTTTAGACTATGAAGTCTTTTTCTCAGAATTACAGTAAGTAGCTCAGCGTAAAAGGCTTTTCTACTAGCTGTGTGACCTTGGAAAAATTACTTCATGGTTAGGGACCTCAGTGAAGTTACTGTTACCTATTTTGAAGGGTGGTTATGAAGCTTGTGGTGCAGTGGTTAAGTCCTCATCCGCTAACAGTCGGTGGTTCAAACCCACGAGCCGCTCCACGGGAGACATATGAGGCCATCCACTTCTGTAAAGATTACAGCCTTGGAAGCCCTACAGGGCAGTTCTACTGTCCTAAAGGCTCACTATGAGTCAGAACTGACTTGTCAACACACTACAGAGCATACCCAGCACCTACTAAGTGCCCAGTAATTAACAGTTATTAAGTGTGTGTGTGTTTGTATCTGCCTCTCTAGTTTGAAAACTCCTTGAAGGCTTGAACATATCTTATTTATCATCATATCCTCAGAAGCTAGCAGACTGCCTTACACATATTAGCTAAGAATCACTTTTTGAATTAATTTCCTAATAGCTTAGCAGAGAATTAAAAGAAAAATAAGATCTAAGTATCAAGAGAGACAAGTCTCTGAAGGTGACCCTTTTCAAAATATGGATTTTAGAGCCCAAATACTTTTCTACCTAAGTAATCTTTTGATCTAACATTTTAAATTTGCCTGTTTAAGCTAAATAATTGTTATAACCCTTACAAAGTTGTGACTATGACTGTCTTCACCAACCAGAAGCAGAACAGGGTAGTGCAGACATTAAATTTAATCTGAATGTGAAAGTATGCACCAGTTTTTGATACAACAGTATAACTAGGTATTATCCTCCCGGGTAGGGCCTGATTTATTTATCTTTACGGCCACACTGATTGGAATAGAAGCACTCCATTTATGTACCGTTACTAAGTAGAATGGCTGATACATTCAGCAAGCTTTCTAAAACTCTCCTTTTCCTTTTTGCAGATACATTGAGAAATCAAATTAACTTGAAATGAAAGGGCATAAAAGAGGTCATGGGAAAATAGAGCAGGAACTGGGTCAACTTTACTCTGTGAATCAGGGAACAAAATCCTGAAAGTAAAAGATGAAAAAGCTCCATATTAAATACTTTCAAATGTACAGATCGGTTGTAACTGGAAACATATATTAGGAATTAAGGCAAATCAACTAGCGGCCTTGAGAAGTAATGCTAAGAGGATTATCAAAACAACAACAAACTTGTAAAAAGTTCTATTAGATAGCTGACATTCAATACATGGCACACTCTTAATATAATTTGATAAATTTTGGCACACACATACATCACCACAATCAAAACGTTGAACATATCCAAAAAGTTTCCTTATGGCTTTCTGTACTACTGTCTTCTTGCCCCTTCCTGCACCCTCTCACTGTCCAAGGCAACCACCAGTGTGCTTTTTGTCACTGTCAATCAGCTTGCAGAGTCTACAAGTTTATATAAATGCAATTATATAGAATGTCCATTTTTTCTGTCTGCCTTTTTTCTCTTCCGAAATCCACCCGCACTGCTGCATATATCAGTAGTTCATTCCTTTTAATTACGCAGTAATAGTCCGTTGTATGGTTATACCTCACTTTGCTTATCCATTCACCTATAGATGGACATTTGGGTGGCTTCCAGTTTTTAACTATGGTATATCAGAACACCCAGCAATGGTATTTGAGTATTCCTTTTATGCGGAATTAACAATTTAGCTCCGGTAAGAACACATATTTACAGAATTACTTAGATTATTCACTTGTAAACGATACCTTACATTTGGCTCTAAACCGAAGAGCCAGCCTTCTAATCCACGCCATTATCACCACCAGCCTGTTGGTGTTAACAGTCGTCGAGTCGACCCCTGCTCATAGCTACTCCTTACACAACAGCATCGGACTGTTGTGGTTCATAGGGTTTTGACTGGCTGACTCTGCAGTAGAAGATCTCCAGGGCTTTCTTCCTAGTCTGTCTTCATCTGGAGGCCCAGCTGAAACCTGTTCAGTATCACGGCAACCTGCAAGCCTTCACTGACAGACAGGTGGTGGCTATGCTTGAGGTGCACTGGCTGGGAACCAAACCCAGGTGTCTTGTGTAGAAGGTGAGAATTTTACAGCTGAACTACCATCAGAATAATCATCCTAAAAAATGGTGCTGATCAGCTCAAAAATCTTTGATGATTCCCTATCATCTGGGTGTGACGAGATCATTTTTTAAAACTATGAAGGTATGTTTTCTTCTCATTGCCATGCATAACTTTCCTTCCATAATCAAATCCCTCGTATCAAAAAGGTAGCCAAAATTTTCTCTGCCATCTGCCTCAGGGGATTTTATGATGTGGAGCCAAAATGAGAAGTTGCTAATTGAGCTGAATGGTAATCAGATCCAAGTTTTCAAAGCTTATGGATACTGAGGGGAGTTTATGGAGAATCATTCCAGAGGAGTGGATTAGAGGCCTGGCTTGCTTGGTTGAGAAGCTGATTAGCTGGGCCTAGAGATACGTGAAGACCTTACCTCATACCTAGAAACGCTAGGAGACTTTCACAGATTTTGTGAATACCTAAATCCAACTACCTAATCCCATGCAGAGCCATTTAAGAGATGATTCTACAGCTGCTGGTGTGCTGAAGGATGTCATAAAGGACTGAATAGTAAGACCTGTGGCCTTGGGATCCAGAGCAAGAGACTTCAAGGCGAAGGTTGGCAAAGAACAGGCACGGGAACATATTGTCAGTGACTACACAGAAAGAATACGTAGGGTTCTTCCCTCTAATGTTTATGACTATGTAAAACATAAAGACTTTTGCATTATTCTAAAAGTCAAAGTAGGAATCCCACAAACATGCCTGAAATTGAATTTTCCAAAAAATCAGGCATCTGGGGAATTAAACTAAGTTATGGTGGCATAGTGGTTAAGAGCTCAGGCTGCTTATCAAAAGGTCAGCAGTTCGAATCCACCATCTGCTCCTTGGAAACCCTATGGGGCAGTTCTACTCTGTCCTATAGGGTCGCTATGAGTTGGAATTGACAGCAATGGGTTTTTTGGTTTTATATTCTATTTCGAAAAAATGAAGGGAAAGTGATCTTTCTTTCATAGTAGTGTTGTAGATTAAAAATCATACTCTCCACATCCATAAAATATAAATTCGGAAAATGTCTGCCTACAAGTAACAGAAAATTCAACCAGCAGTAGTTTAAACGATGTTACTGTTGTTAGGTGCTGCTGAGTCGATTCTGACTCATGGTGACCCCATGTGATACAGCAGAACTGCCCCATAGGGTTTTCTCAGCTCTGATCTTTACAGAAGCAGACTGCCAGGTCTTTTTCCTGCGGAGCTGATGGGTGGCTTTGAACAGCCAAACTTTCAGTGCGCCGCCGAGCACTGAACTGTTTGCACCACCAGGAAGGGTGGCTGGCCCACATCCATTTGTTCTTTTCATAGAAAAGCAAAAGATTTGGAACCTTCCAGAGATTTCCACTTCGGTCTCATTGCCAAGAACCCTTTCACCTGACCACACCTACCTGTGATGTTAGGAAAGTGAGTACTTACCCTTTACACACTCTATCGTGAACGTGGAGGGGCATTAGCAGTTCTGTGGTAGAATGCTTGCCTTCCATGCGGGAGACCTGGGTTCAATTCCTGGACAATGCACCTCATGCGCAGCCACCACTCATCTGTCTGTGAAAGCTTGCATGTTGCTGTGACACTGAACAGGTTTCAGAGGAGCTTCCAGAGGAAGATAAACTAGGAAGACAGGCCTGGTGATCTACTTCCAAAAATCAGCCAATGAAAGCCCTATGGGTCACAACAGTATGATCTCCCTGATCTATCACGGGGATGGAGCTATGCCGGGCAACGTTTCCCTCTGTTGTGTGTGGGGCAGAGTCGAGGGCGGCGACAGCAGCTAACCACAACAGTACAGTGAAAGTGAACAAGGAAGAAGGGGGTTGAGGTTGGGTGTCATTTAGCTACCTCACAGTATCAGTTACACCTCACAATTCCAAAGTGGTCTGGCTGGGTGTCATTTAGCTACCTCAC
>NW_004444035.1:8622440-8630463 GCF_000243295.1 Trichechus manatus latirostris | reverse complement strand
CTGGGTGTCATGTAGCTACCTCACAGTATCAGTTACACCTCACAATTCCAAAGTGGTCTGGCTGGCATATAAGGCTCTATACAATATAGTCCCGATTTATCTTTCTAATCCTGACTTCTATTTAGTCTAATAAGGATTCGTTACTCTGATTTGGATGCTTCACTCTCCTTCATTTTTGCCTGTGCTGCACATGTCTGTTCCCTCTCCCGGATTTCCTTTCCCATGCATCCCTACTTATCTTTATTTATTCCTGGAGACCTACCTTTCTTATGAAATCTTCTCAACGATTCTATGTCGCATTGATTTTTGCATTTTTAAGACGTATTGGTAGGGTACCATATACTAAACCAGTATTTTTGTAGCTTTGGAATTTTAGAGAGTATGTCTAATACCTATACTTATTATAGAAAAAAGATGAATTTGGAGCTGCTGTTACTGAAACATTTAATAATTTTAAACAAGAAAGTCATAAGACTCTTAGAAGTTCCTATTCTGTGTAAGAGGCCATAATTACCCCCACCTAACAATATTTAAATCCTTTCTAAGGGACTTAGTAGGAAAGAGAGTGTAGGTGCCAGCAAAAAATTCTTGACCTATAAATCAATGAATCTTGGTCATAGACATTATTAACATGAAAATTTCTGACTTAAGTCCTAAACATAATGATACAGATAGACCCATAGGGACCAACTGCGTTTTTAGGAGGGTCCCAGATGATTTTCATCCAAAAGGTCTCTTGATCGTATTTTGAAAGTTCCCACCACACTGACAGTGGCGCCATTAGACAAGCCACAGCCACAGATCCTCAGATGAAGGCAAGGGAGCTGCAGCATTCATGCAAGTGGGGTCAACAACCAGGACCTACGGCCATCTGTGATTTTAAATCCGGAGAGACCAGGCACTGTGGGATAAGAACAATATGAGAAATGAAAAAGAAAACTATAGACTAAAATACGTTTTTTCCTTTGGCTATTATGCATAATAAAATATGTAATTTTCACCATAGAGAAGGGGGTTCAGTCATTTTATCTGTATTTTGGTCAAAGAAATGCATTTATCAAATACATCTGCATGGTTTTAAAAGGTGAACATGGACTTCCATTTCCAGGTGTAGGACAGACTGGATGTCGAGAGAAACTCACACAGTAACAGCGCCCCTAAAAATGTTGAATAAAAATAAATAAATGCACAGTTGAGCAGGATAGGAATGCAAAGGAAATCACTGTAGGCCAGAAACAACTAGAAAGTACAAATTCTGAAAGGTTATCAAGCATTGAAAGGAGCCCTAGTGGCACAATCGTTAAGTGTTTGGCTACTAACCAAAAGGTTGGTGTTTTGAACCCATCCAGTGGCTCTGTGGGAGAAAGACCTGGCAATCTTCTTTTGTAAAGATTACAGCCAAGAAAAGCCTATGGGATAGTTCTACTTTGTCACACTAGGTCCCTATGAGTCAGAATTGACCCAACAGCACCCAACAACAAAAACAAAGCATTAGAAGCAGCTCTGGTCCTACGGAATATCTGTCAAATCTTGGTGGCCTGAGCTTGGGCCTCTTTGGGTTGCCCAGATGGAGCAGAGGAGAAGCAAGCCTGCAGTACAAGTAGAGTAGAAAGAACAATCAGAGACTTGCAAATAAAGTTGGAGACCCGAGAGGGAACATCATCATGTGGTTGCTTGGGGAAAATCTGCTCTACAGTGGAAGATGGTATAAGTATTTGCATGTCTGGCCTAGTTTCTCAATGAAGCAGTGAAACATAAAAATATCCCCTAAGAATTCCCAACCATATGCATATTTGGGTTTGAATTTCGTATCTCCTGTATGACCTAAAAAAACTCAAGCTAGACTGATAGCGTTTCCAAAAAAGATTGACAGCCACCTGGGTGAAGAAACTGCAAACATTATCTGGAAGAAAGCAATTTAAACACAGACACAATTAATATTCCAAGGAACAGAAGCCCACAATAATGAAAAAAAAGCAAACACAAGAGTCAGAAGAAACTACAAAAAGCAAAATCACATTCTGCAGACTTTAGCTATTGGAATGATCAAATATAGGTATATAAAATAATTATATTTGTATACGTGTAAAACATGAAAAAAACAAAACCCGTTGCCATCCAGTCCAGTCTGACTGATAGTGATCTTATAGGATAGAATGGAACTGCTCCATAGGGTTTCCATGGAGCGGCTTGTGGATTCGAACTGCCGACCTTTTGGTCAGCAGCTGAGCTCTTCACTGCTGTACCACCAGCGCTCCAAAACACAAAAAGAGGGTATCAAAAGTATGGTGAAAGAACAAAAGACTACTGGAAGTAATTAGCTAGATTTGGGAAAGAATCATAGATTTTCTAAGATTAAAATTATAGTAATAGGAATAAAAAAAAAACCAGTGGACACACTGAAGATTAGATATGGCTCAAGAGAGACTTAGTGAACTGGGAGACAGATTGAAGAAATAACACAAAATCTAATATAAAGAGACAAAGAGATGTAAAATAGGAAAGAATGTGTTAGATATATTCTGTCTTGCCACTGATATCCACATTTGTCTTTCTCCACCTTTGTCTCTGTCCTAGGATGCTGACTTGAATAAACTTTGTCCCATGCCCTCTTGACCCATGCCCTCTTGTCCCATGTCCCATTCCAGGTACAGCCAATCAGTAACAACCTTTACGGGTCTTAAGCTAGGAGCCCTGGATGTGCAATGATTAAGCTCTTTGCTGCTAACCATAAGGTCAGCAGTTCAAACCTACCAGTCACTCCATGGGAGAAAAGATCTGGTGATTGGTTCCCGTACAGATTACTGCCTTGGAAACCCTATGGGGCAGTTCTACTCTGCCCTAAACGGGCTCTATGAGTCAGAATATACTTGACGGCACACATCAACTACAGCAACATGGGTCTTAAGAGATCTGCTATTACAACACCCTTATTTTACTGATGGAGTCATTAGGTTCTGATGCAAATGGTTAAGCGCTAAGCTGCTAACTGAAAGGCTGGCAGTTTGAATCTACCCAGAGGTGCTTTGGAAGAAAGCCCTGATGATCTACTTCTGAAAAGTCACAGCCACTGAAAATCCTTTGGAGCACAATTCTACACTAAAACACACGGGGTCGCCATGAGTCGCAGTCAACAATAGTGGCTGGCGGTGGTGGTGGTAGAGGTGGTAACAGATTCACTACTTCTAGACTTGGTTGCTGCCTGCCTCGTGGTTCCCTTACATGTGCCCACCTTTTAAATAGATCTTTCACAGACTACCTGAACAGTTCTAACTTGAGTGTGGCATTTATTTCCTGTTTCCTGTTGGCATAAAGAGACACAGAGGACAGAGCAGGAGAGTCTAATATGTGTATAACCTGAATTCCACAAGGAAATGAGTGGAGAAATATAATGAAAAATATTACAATATATAAAAATACAAATACATGATGACTGATAAATTTCCAAAATGGATAAAAGAGAGTAATCCTCAGATATGGGAATCGAGAATGAATACCAACGAACATAAAGAGAAATTCAACCTATATACAACACACTGCAGAGAAAGAATCAAAGAAAACGATTTTAAAAGCTGTCAGAGTGAAAAATGGATTACACATAAATGAATAGAAGCTATACCGATGTCTTACTTTTCAAAAGCAACAGAAGAAGCCAGAAGTCTGTGGAATAATAGATTTAAAAGAGTGAGGGAAAATAACTGCCAACCTAGCATTGTAGACTTGGGAAAATTGTTTTAAGAATGAGGGAGAAATGAAGACAGTATCAGACAAATAAGACCTGAAGAAGTTTATCACCAATAGACTATTACTAAAGGAACTTCTAACGATCTATTCCAGAAAGAAAAAAAATGTTCCCTGAAAAAAGAACAAAAAGAATAACCAGCTCAGAAAATAGCAGACCTATGGGTAAGCCTAAACAAATATCGACTATCTAAATTGATACTGATACGTTTGATTTGTGGTTAAAATCTTGGAGAGCAGTGGCATAAAAGTTGGCAGGTGTACAGTTTACAGTCATTAAATAAAACTATATTTGTTGTAGGAACTACAGTTGGTGTTGAATAAAAGTTTGTGCACACAGACTAAGATTATATTTCCATAGTAGTGATTCAAGACAATTACCTGGGAGTAGTTCAGGCAAAAAATCACATGTAATTTCTGTATTCAAACAAATACCTAACAATGTGCAGAGTTCTCTCTTCCTAGCACCCCTAAAGCAAAGTGAAACCTTATTTTGACTACAAGAGACGAGATTACACTCACCTGCTGAGGGTACCTTCTCCTGATTATTTAGGAGGGGTCTAAAGAGGGGCATCTTTTCCTGGCTATACACCCCTTCTTTCCAGGGAGGCAGCTTGGAAGTGGGGAAGGGGCTCCCGTGCTGAATGGACACTATGATGATGCCTAATGGGGAAATTACGAACCAGAGCAAGGGCTCCCTCACTTCAGGATTTTCTTTAATTGAAACAGATTTCTCTTTTTATGCTTTATGCTGTTCTGTATCAGTGCAGGCTGCATCTTATGGGCAAAAAAGAAAGGTCATGGGATTTTTTCTTTGATTTCCCACTTTAGTTGTGGCCCGCCCTGGAACTCCAACGACTTCTGCTCCTTTTCAACACTGGACCATTCCAGGTAGGCAATCTGGTCTCCTTTCAGTTTGAATGCTTCCTCTGGACAGGCTCTGATTTCTTCTAGTAACTGTCTTGGCACCTGCTCAGGGACTGACTGGCTCTTTACTTACCTTGTTATTTCTTAATGTTTGATTAAGCCTCAAACTCAAAGCTCAGATTTTTACTTTCTGTCCAACAGAAATAACTGACTCTGGACTCCGTGTTTCAAGGGCAATATAAGCAGTTTAATAACTAGACAGTCTACCATCATTTCTTTCACTCAACATTTCACCATTACCCATGGGATATACAAAATAGACTGCTTCTCACATTGATTTGCTTTGCTTGGAGCAGAATCAGTCTTTGGTCTTACTTCAGAGACGAGTATGGGTCCCTATGCATCTGACTGCTTCCCTGGAAGCCTAATGGCTCCCAAGTCACCTCACGAGTCGCTTCCCAGAAACAAGGCACCACTAGGGACTAGTACAATCTTTCAGACTGCTGATACGCTGCCTATAAGCATTATGTTCTGACCTTTTAAAAATTGGCTTCTATTTTTAGAACTTGGCCTCTAAAAATAGTCATCATTCTCAAGGGAAATTCACCGTGTCTAGGGCCTGAACTTCTCTCAGAGCAGGATTTCCATCATGCAATGCAACGCAAGAATAACAATTTCCCAAATAATATCCCCAAAACAATGAAGCATTGGGGATGAACTCTCTTAATGATCCTTATTTTTGGAATTAGCAGGCTTCACAGAATCTGACGTTTCCCTTAAGAAGATATGATATGAATGAGGGCCTGAATGACCTCATGGAAGTATTTTTCTCTATTTTCTTGACAACGTTTGTTTTTAAAAAATGATTTTTTATTGTGCTAAGTATATATATAAAATGAACCACTGGCTATTTCAATGTATTTTACATGCACAATTCAGTGACATTAATTACGTTTCTTATGCTGTGTATCACCACGATAGCCCTTGGTTTGTAATCAATGAAAACCAGCTGATAGGACCCTGCTTTGTGAGGTAGCATGGGTTTCTGTATTCTTCATAAGGCTCTGAAGGAGTTCTATATTTTGTAAGCCTGAAATACCAGCCTCTTAAGGAAACAAAAATTCCTCTTTACTTGCAGATGGGAAGATTTTTATTTAAAAAGCAACTTTAACTCCAGGGTTCCCCTTGTGGTCAGCTGAGGCTGTTGCCAGACCTACATTGTAGCTCAGTGTCTTCCTCTGGCCAGTCTGGCTCTTCTGCCCCCAGCTCCTGCACTAGTGATGATTTCAAGGACATTCTCTAATAAACATCTTGCACTCTAAATTCCATCTCAGTGTCTTCCTTCCAGAAAACCCATCCTGTTAATGATGGTTTTCTTGGAATTAATATCCAAATCCTCAATTTGATGTGCATTTTGTTTTCTAAAATTGATCTGCCTGAAAATGCCTCTGTGGTTGAGATGTTGTCTTAGGCTGGATTCTCTAGAGAAGCAAAACCAGTAAAGCCTATAAATATATATACAGAAAGAGATTTATATCAAGGAAATGGCTCACATGATTGTACAGGCTGGAATGTCTCAAGTCCATGGATCAGGATAGAGGCTTCTCCCAATTCACACAGCCACAGGGGCTGGCAAACCCAAGATCAGCAGATGTGAGAGCAGGGCTCTTGCTCACAGGCTGTGAAGATCAACAAATCCTAAGATTGGCAGGCAAGACCACAAGGCTTCTCCTGATTCACGTAGGTGCAAGGGCTGGTGAACCCAAGATCGGCTGGTTGGAGAGCAGGGTTCTCACCCACAGGCTGTGAAGATCGACAAATCCCAAGATGGGCAGATAAGCTGATATCTCAAGACCCAAGAACCAAAGGTCTGATGAACAGGAGGCAGCTGCAGGACCCAGAGCAAGCAAAAAGCCAGAACATCTGCTTATACTCAGATGCAGGCCACACCTCCAAGGAAACTCCCTTTCAACTGATTGGCTACTCACAGCAAATTCCATCATGAGAGTGATCACAGATAAACACTGAGAATCATGGCCTAGCCAAGTTGACACACAATCTTAACCATCACAGATGTCCTGCCTTTCTCCTTTCTCACATTCCTCTTATCCATGTTCAATTTTACTATAGCTCATTATATCACAGTGTAAAAAAAAAAGAAAGGAAAAGAAAAGAGAAAATCCAGGGTCTGAAAAAAAGGGACAATTTGAAATATTGATACAAACACCATAATCTCATCACAGGACTTTTGTCTCATGTGCTTTACAAAATACGGTATCTCGGCCCATATTGGGACACGTTGCAGAGGCTGGCATTTGTGATAACAATATTCCCTAATGAATCATCCTCTCCTATTCTCTCAACTGCTGTCAAAGAATGCACTTGTCCTAAGGAAGAACGTTGTGAAAGCAAAGACAGCATCTCCACGAACTGTAAAGAGAGTAGCAGTTCCTGATTTTTTTCCAGGAAGCAAACTCATTGCAAATCTGCATGTAGTCTCTATTTATCTATCCTAGACCATTCAAGATTTACAAAAAGCATGATCCAAAATATTTATCTGCTATGAAGTGCTCTTTCTGCATTTTTTCTACAGACATAGGACAAAATGTTCCCAAATGTAACTTTAAGCATGTTGTTGTTGTCGTTAGGTGCCATTCAGTTGGTTCTGACTAATAGTGACCCTATGTACAACAGAAGGAAACACTGCCCAATCTTACGTCACCCTCACAATCATTGCTATGTTTAAGCCAATCGTTGTAGCCACTGTGTCAATCCATCTCCTTGAGGATCTTAGTCTTTTTTGCTGACCTTTTACTTTGCAAAGCATGATGTCCTTCTTCAGGGACTGAGCCCTCCTGATAACATGTCCAAAGTACATGAGACACAGTCTCACCATCCTTACTTCTAAGGAGCATTCTGGCTGTACTTCTTCTATTATGAATTTGTTCCTGCATCTGGCATTCCACGGTATATTCAATATTCTTCGCCAACACCATAATTCAAAGGCATCAACTCTTCCTCAGTCTTCCTTATTCATTATCCAGCTTTCCCATGCATATGACATGACTGAAAATACCATGGCTGAGATCAGGCCCACCTTAAGTCTTCAAAGTGACATCTTTGCTTTTGAACACCTTAAAGAGGTCTCTTGCAGCAGATTTGCTCAATGCTATACGTTGTTTGATTTCTTGACTGCAGCTTCCACGGGTGTTGATTGTGGATCCAAGTAAAATGAAACCCTTGACAACTTCAATCTTTTCTCTGTTTATCATGATGGTGCTTACTGGTCCAGTTGTGAGGATTTTTGTTTTATTTTGGGGTGTAATCCATACTGAAGGCTGTGGTCTTTGATCTTCATCAGTAAGTGCTTCAAGTCCTCTTCACTTTCAGCAAGCAAGGTTGTATCATCTGCATA